>NC_056748.1:241961738-242264238 GCF_019279795.1 Protopterus annectens
TTTCGGAATCAGGAGAGTTGGTGGAAAGGCATACAGAAGTCCTGAGGGCCAATCGTGTATGAGCGAGTCCCTTCGGCTGTCCTCTGGTGGGGGATTCAGGGCAAAGTAGCTTCTGCATTTGGCATTCATCCAGGATACAAACAGGTCACAGTAAGGCTGGCCCCATCTGCAGAAAATCATCTCCGCAACCTCGTCTTTGAGGGGACCACTCGTGTGGCAACAGAATGGCTCTGCTCAGTTTGTCTGTGATCACGTTGGATTTCCCCGGATTTCCCCGGGATGTGCATTGCTATCAGAAAGCGCCATCCACTGCCAAATTCTCAGGGCCTCTCAGCATAAGGGGAAAGACTTGGTCCCCCATTGTTTGTTGATATACCAGACCACAGACATGTTGTCGGTCTGGATCGCAATCGTTCCCAGAGGTAGAGTTGTGGAAGTGCTGCAACGCCAAAATCACCACTCTCAACTCCAGGACATTGATGTGCAGCTGTGACTCTGTTTCTGACCAAGTACCTTGGGCTGTTCTTCCCTGAAATAGCCCCCCCACCCTGTCAGAGAAGCGTCCATGGTCACCGTGGCTGACGGCGGGAGAAAAACAAATGGGTGACCAGCTGTTACCTGGTGGCTGGTCAACCACCAAAGAAGATCCTTTCTGCAAGAATCTGTAATCATTATCAAGAATGACATCGGAAGTTGTTGGTGAGACCACTGGGTGAAGAGCAACCACTGAAGTATTCTCATGTGTATATGTCCCAGAGGAACTGCTATGAGTGTAGCTGCCATGCTAACTAGTAGTTTCAACACCAGAGAGGTTGGTACTTTTTTTCTTGTCAGAATGTCCGATACCTGGTCTTGAAGAGTGGCTATTTTATCCAGTGGCAATTTTACCATGGCGGTGGGTGTGTCTAAGTCTGCTCTGATAAAGTAGATATGCTGCGATGGTGACAATGCAGACTTGTCAAAATTTATAGTTATTCCTAACTGAGAGCACAGGTTGAGGGTGTGATCCCTGGACAGAATTAGTTGATGCCTGGAGGTGGTGGTAAGGAGCCACTCATCCAGATAAGGAAACACTCAGAATCCTAGATCCCTCAGGTGAGCCGTAACCACTGCCATGCATTTGGTAAACACTCTGGGGGCTGTTGTGAGGCCAAAGGGCAGTGCTGAGAATTGGTAGTGACTGGCTCCTAGCCAGAAACGCAAGTGATCTCTGCATGGCCTGACCATTTTGATATGATAGTACTCATCCTTGAGATCTATAGAGCACATCCAATCACCCATTCCTAGGAACGGAAGAATCGATTGAAGCATGACCATCCGGAACTTCTCCTTCTTTATGAAGGTGTGGAGTAAGTTCCGGATCCTATCTGGTCTGCTGGGACTAGCTGGATGACTCTCTTTTCCTGCAGCCTCTGGATTTCTATGTCTGCTTGATCCCTGAGACTGGGTGGAATGTCTGGGATTTGCCTTTGAATAGGTGGGGGTTCTGAGAATGGGATGATGTGACCTCTGGTAACAATGCCTTGTACCCAAGAATCTTCTGTAATTCCTAGCCAGGCATCTTGATACAAAGACAAGTGACCCCCGACTGCCTCCAGAGTAAGACAGTTGGGCCTCCTTTCAGGAGTGCTGGTAGGGCTTGCCAAAGAACTGATCCCTGTCTCTCTGGTTTTGCGGACCCCCTCTGCCATCGGGACAGCGTCTTCCATTATTACCTCCTCCTCTGCCCCTGGAGGGGGGTTTACTATGTGTGTTCTGGAAAGCTCCTTGGGATGTCTGGAACCACATTTTTCCACCTTTTTGCCCTTTGGGGTACGGTCTAGTAGAGGTGGAAAAATGGACTATGGCAGATAGAGTCTTTCCATCTTGCTCACACCTAGTGTGGGTCTCCTTGACTTTGGACCTGAAAAGGGACAAGCCATCGAATGGGGTATTAACGAAGGAAGACTTGAAGGCTTCCACAAGGGAGCATAAGTGCATCCAGGAATGTCTCCGAAAAGCTATTGCTGAATCCACTGACCGACTCGAACCATCGGCTGCATAAGAAATGAGCCGCATGGATGAGTTAACTATGGAATTTAGGGTATTAAGCAGGGCTGTCACCTTCTCAGGGAACACCTCCATCTATACTACCCTGCAGAGTACCTCCAAGCTCTTTTAGGAGATCTCTTTGAAGATGGGTAAAATGAGTCAAGTAGTTGAGCGATCGCATAGCAAAAGTCGCCGAACTAAAGATGAGTTTCCCATACCTGTCCATAGTCCAGAAATCTCTATTAGTTGGATGGGCAGTAGAAGAGGTTTCAGACATCTCTTTCTTGGTGGTCGCCGCCACCACCATGGCATCAACCAGCACTCCCTTGCTAAGGAACATTTTATCTAGGGGGGACATAATAAATTTGTTGGGCCACCAAGGGACCGGTTCCATAGTATCAGGAGACTCCCACGTGCTTCGAGCAACCAATTCCATTAGTTCATCGAAGGGCGGAGTCACCCAGGAGGTGGAAGGTTGAGACCCAAAGGCCTTCAGGAGCACCGACTCATCCTCAGTAGGGCTAACGGACTGTCAGAGGAAGGAGCTGAGCTCATCCACGCCGAAGCTCCAAGAGAAAGGGTCAGAACCAACACATCAGTTCGACTCCCCCCGGAGCTAACCAGACAGTGTCGGCTCCCAGACTCCTTGAAAGGCACCAAAGTAGTCTGGGTTGATGGAGCCAATAGCACTGGAACAGGTGTCGGCTCTGAAGGATCCACGATCATCAGTTCCCCCTCCTCCAGCTCCAAAGGCCCGACTCAGCTCAGAGGATGAGTAGTAACAGTAGGTACAATGGTCTTTGGCTCCAAAACTGGTTGGGTCGAAGTCAATAATAATTTGACTAGTGCCAGATTCTTGAGAAGCCCCTGCACCACTTGGTCCACATCCACATCAGAGAGCGTTCTTGAAGAACAAGTCGAAGGCACTGAAGAAGCCACCGACTGCAGAATGGGTGTCCTCAAGGTTTTGGAGACTGGCTCCAATACTGGGAACCAGCTCTGAAACACTGGCTCAGTGCATGGCTCCAAAGACTGTGGAGCCAGCAACCGCACCTTAACAGCAAAGCTCAGAGCCGACGACTTGAGCTCCAATGAAGTTTTGGAGGGCTTTGAACCCTTTGACGACTTGGAAGTCTGGTCAGCCTTGTCCAAGAACTCCTGAAATTCTGGTTTCAGCAAACCTCTATCCTCCAGTTTTCTCCTGCGCTCCAGCAACACCCTGCTACTAAAGGAATGGCAAATAGAGCAATCCTCCTGGAGATGGACTGGCCCCAAACAATAAACACAATTAACATGAGAGTCAGTAATCAACATTTTCTGCCCGCACTTAGGGCATTTTTTAAAATCTAATTTTTGTTTTTCCCTCTGATCAGCCATAATAACAACAAATGAATGCACCAATCAGAAGCAATCCAAAAACAACTATTTAAGCCACACTAAGGAAACTGTTATTAACACAGCACACACACAGCAAACTCTACAATAACTACAGAACTAACAATCTATATAGACAAACCTATAAAAACTCTAACACTAACTATAAATTGTAAGTTTAAGGTATTAGCTATGAAAACTAGCAAGGATAGGGAACCCACTCTTCAAAAAACAAGTAAAATACGGCCAAAGGCCTAAGAGCAGCCACTCTTAAAGGACGAAAATCTCGTCAGCAGAAAAAGACATGGATAAAGCCTGAACTAAAACTAAGGCTAACTAGCCCAAAAAACACACTCTAGCAACAGAAACAGCAAAATCTTTGCTATAAAGATAAGAATAATTAAGAATACTGGTCCAAGCTCTCTATCAACCTCCGATCTGCTGCAGCGGCAAACTAGATCTGAGGTGAGACACAGAGCATCATGGGATATGGACTTGGCCTTGAGCTACTCTAAGATCTTGAGCTTCTGAAAGTGGCCGACTCAGAGACGATGGATCAGCTCCGGACCCATGTGTAAGAATGAATGTCGAGATTGAACAACTTCACATCACTTCTTCTATGGGTTCCAGCAATGTACCAGGTTGTCTGATAAACATACACTTGCTGATCCCCCTCCTTAAGCTGTTAAACCTAGGTCTAGCTACAGATTATGTTCCCATATCCTGTTACACTACAGTAGTGATGCAGTGTACCAATATTTGTCTAGGATATATGGCCGAAAATCCATTTGGCTGAAAATTTGTTACATAGGGTCCAAATCGTCAAAAATGCATTTGGCTGAAAACACTAATGACAGTGTATATGCCTTGTTCCCCACTGTAGTGCGATCTCGGAGTGAGAATAATAAAGTAGGGGTGGGCCTAGGGGTGGGCCCCCCACCCAGTTCAGTTTAGTAATGTCTGCCATTATTTAATATTGTCTAGTTGCTATTCATACTATCAGGAAGTAGTTCTAAACCTAAGTAGGTGGGGGGGCTTCACCCCCACACCCCCCTTGTGGGGGGCTGTGCCCCCCCACTTTAATATTCTCACTCCGACATCGCACTACAGTGGGGAACAGGGCATATACACTGTCATTAGTGTTTTCGGCCAAATGGATTTTCGGCGATTTGGACCCTATTTCAGAATGTTTTGGCCAAATGGATTTTCGGCCATATATCCTAGACCCACCAATATATGGGACACTGCAGTGGTGATGCAGTGTACCAAGATACGGGACACTGCAGTAGTGATGCAGTGTACCAATATATGGGATACTACAGTAGTCATGCAGTGTACCAAGACATGGGACACTGCAGTAGTGATGCATCTCTATAAGGGTGGACCCAAACCCTGGAAATCACAGACCCATCAGCCTTATGACTCTTATATGTAAAGCCATGGAGCACATCCCCGTCAGCCTCATTAATCACTACATCAAAAAACTGATTAGGCTTGACCTACAGCATTTCTGCTTTGGAAAAGGTAGATCATGCCTGCCAGATCTTGTCAGCATCTCTGAGAAGATCACTCAGGTGGTGAACAGTGTTCACACTGCCCATGCTGCCTATCTTGATCTGACCTAGGCATTTGACACCATACCACATAATGGAATTGTAAATAAACTAATGGCATTAAACATCGATTCCAATGTATTAAGTTGAATAGCCGAATGGCTCAAGGACAGAAAGCGCATTGTCTGAGTAGGTGATGCCTCCTCTGTCAGAGCAAAGGTGACCAGTGATGCCTCTCAGCAATTTGTGTTCGGTCTCTACCTATTTAGAATTTATTTCACTGACCTCAAAACTGATAAGAATGATCTCTGATTAACCAAATGTGCTGATGACTGCAAGCTGAGTTTATTTTTCAAGTTTCCTGAAGATAAATTTCCATTTCAAAATTAATTAACATGATCCTACATCTGGTGTGCAAAAAAAGAGCTCAGACTAAACATCATGCAGCGTTGTTCCCTTCAGTAAATAGCAATGTGCTCCAATCTACTGCACTGAGAAATATGCAGTTACCTTCAGTAAATACCAACATGCTCCAATCTACTGCACAGAGAAATATCCAGTTACTTTCAGTAAATACCAACACACTCCAATCTACTGCACCGAGAAATATCCAGTTACATTCAGTAAATAGCAACACACTCCAATCTACTGCACAGAGAAATATCCAGTTACCTTCAGTAAATAGCAACACGCTCCAATCTACTGCACCGAGAAATATCCAGTTACCTTCAGTAAATACCAACATGCTGCAATCTACTGCACAGAGAAATATCCAGTTACTTTCAGTAAATACCAACACACTCCAATCTACTGCACCTAGAAATATCCAGTTACGTTCAGTATATAGCAACACACTCCAATCTACTGCATCGAGAAATATCCAGTTACCTTCAGTAAATAGCAACACACTCCAATCTACTGCATCGAGAAATATCCAGTTACCTTCAGTAAATACCAACACACTCCAATCTACTGCACCGAGAAATATCCAGTTACATTCAGTAAATAGCAACACACTCCAATCTACTGCACCGAGAAAGATCCAGTTACCTTCAGTAAATACCAACACACTCCAATCTACTGCACAGAGAAATATCCAGTTACCTTCAGTAAATACCAACATGCTCCAATCTACTGCACAGAGAAATATCCAGTTACTTTCAGTAAATACCAACACACTCCAATCTACTGCACCGAGAAATATCCAGTTACATTCAGTAAATAGCAACACACTCCAATCTACTGCACAGAGAAATATCCAGTTACCTTCAGTAAATAGCAACACACTCCAATCTACTGCACGTTGAAATATCCAGTTACCTTCAGTAAATATCAACATGTTGCAATCTACTGCATGGAGAAATATCCAGTTACCTTCAGTAAATACCAACACACTCCAATCTACTGCACCGAGAAATATCCAGTTACATTCAGTAAATAGCAACACACTCCAATCTACTGCACAGAGAAATATCCAGTTACCTTCAGTAAATAGCAACACGCTCCAATCTACTGCACCGAGAAATATCCAGTTACGTTCAGTAAATAGCAACACACTCCAATCTACTGCACCGAGAAATATCCAGTTACCTTCAGTAAATAGCAACATGATCCAATCTACTGCACCGAGAAATATCTAGATACCTTCAGTAAATAGCAACACACTCCAATCTACTGCATCGAGAAATATCCAGTTACCTTCAGTAAATAGCAACATGATCCAATCTACTGCACCGAGAAATATCCAGATACCTTCATTAAATACCAACATGCTCCAATCTACTGCATCGAGAAATATCCAGTTACCTTCAGTAAATAGCAACACACTCCAATCTACTGCACCGAGAAATATCCAGTTACCTTCAGTAAATACCAACATGCTGGAATCTACTGCACAGAGAAATATCCAGTTACCTTCAGTAAATAGCAACATGATCCAATCTACTGCATCGAGAAATATCCAGATACCTTCAGTAAATAGCAACACACTTCAATCTACTACACGGAGAAATATCCAGTTACCTTCAGTAAATACCAACATGCTCCAATCTACTGCACAGATAAATGTCCAGTTATCAAGCAAGACAGTTATTAGAAATCTGAGCAACCTTTCCTTTGATCAGCTTGTGATGACTGTAGTTGGGAAATCCTTTTATATTTCACAATTAATTTCCAGAGGAATATCTTCTAAACCAAGGAAGACATTATTCCCTTACATTCTGCTCAAGTCAGACCAGTTACAGAATATAAAGCATCCTTTTAGCTAGGCACATTTAAAAAAAAAAGAGATTTCTAATATAAATTATATCTGGAGTCCTGAATTTTAGCCACCCAGAAAGACTGGAATCGTTGCCCTTGTATTCTGTGTAACAAAGCTCCTGAGGGGAGACCTGTGCCTTGCCTACCATGTCTTTAGGGATCCTGTTAATCCTTGATCTTCATTTTTTGATAAGTAAAATACAGCAGCCAAAACTAGAACCAGAGATTGCAAACTAAATCAGGAAATAAATAAAACAGTACTGAGGGATAGCTTCATCACCCGCTGCCTCGCCCTGCTCTGGAAATGGCTCTCCTTCATGTCAAGCAACACTGTTGTCTTTCAAACATAGTTTTAACAACTAGGTCAGTAGCTTTAAACTTATTCTAGGACTTCCATGCTTTATCCTCCATGTTAGGGTGGTAGAGCCTGAAGGTTGTTACTGACAAGTAGCACATGGCCGCTGGCCTAATTTCTTATATTTCCTATAATCCTATGACTGATTCTGACATTTCAGTAAAACTGTTTGTTTAGTCTCAAATAAAACTCAGTAGAAAAGAGCATTTCCTACTAAGCACACTGTAGTTTCCCTGACCTGGAAGAGAATGAACAAATCACAGCTTCCCTACCTTACAGATGTTCATAGGTAGGTACTAGGCTATAGGCCCTAGGGCCTATACAAGCTTAGCCATAACGATTCCCTGGCTATTGCTTCCCACAAATATTTATTTTCCTGGACCCCTAAATAATCAGCCCTGCCAAGTCCTGAACCCAGGACACTATGCAATACCAGAAGATATATGTTACTGTAAAAGCAGAAAGGGGACAGAGACTACGGGTATTTTAGAAGGTCCTAGAAAATGCAGTGTTTGTATGTGTGTGTGTGGGGGGGGGTGTATGCATATATTATTTATCTATCTATATATCAATATGGATTCACTTTAGAGCATCGAAAGCCCATAACATTGAAATTCAAATCACTGAGACCAAAATCTTGAAACTTCAGAACACTGAAAACTCAAAACACTGAATCCCATAACACTGAAAAAATATAGGAAACCAACATTTAATATATGCCAACACAACTACATACAGAAACAAATAAAAAACAGACCATATTACATTGCTCCCCAGCACCCCCACACCCCCTGCTACTTAAATATATCAACTCCAAGACTGCACTACACAGAACAAAATAGCAAACATACCATTCTGTGCTTCATGAATGCCTGTTTAAATTGTAAAAAAATTATCCTCAACCTTCTCTTAGAAACACTACTTCACTGTTAAAACATTACACATTACTATATATCTCTCCGATACTTACCGGAGTTTCATAGGTACCCTCAGTCATGTTCCCTTCTTCCTTGCTATACTACAAACTAAAGAAAGTTCACTGAAAAACATGTAATCCCAAGGCAAACACTCCACCAGGCAGAAATGACACCAATGTAGTTCTGTTTCTGACCAAGGAAGAGAACAGTACTACACCTGCGAAAGTTTCAGTTTCTTTCACAGGCATAGTACTGTTCTCTTCCTTGGTCAGAAACAGAAGCACCTCTGTAAAAACGAAACTATGGCAACTTCGGAGGTTGTATTCTGAAGAAGTCATTTTACCTGACGAAAGCGCTAAATAAAAGATTGACAACTACATTGGTGTCATTGCTGCCTGGTGGAGTGTTTGCCTTGGGATTACTTGCTATACTACAACATAACACATTTTAGTGTAGTGCACTACGATCTCGGAGTTGATATATTTAAGTAGCGGAGGGAACCCCACATGGGGGGGGCTTGCCCCCAGCTTATATTTGAAGAAGTGTACTATGGTTTGTTTTTTGTTTGTTTCTAAATGTAGTTGTGCTGGAATATAGTACATGTTGCTTTCCTATGTTTTTTCCATGTTATGGGATTTAATGTTTTCAGTTTTCAGTGTTTGGAATTTTCAGTATTTTGGTCTCAGTGTTTTGAATTTCAATGTTATGAGCTTTTGATGTTCTAAAGGGAATCCAAAAATATATCAAGTCAAAGTAAACTTTATTGTCGATCAGATATGCAAAGCAGTGCAAGATGAATGAAATTACTTTGTTTTGGTCCCCGTGCAAGACATAACAATGAACACATAGTTTAAATGACAGTAAGACTAATGCACATAAATTAATAATTAAAATATTAACAACAGATTACCACAACTGGACAGGAAGACATTGACAATATTATACTATTGGTAGATTTTGCAAGACTATGACTTCACATTGTGATTGCTTAGATATTGCACTTCATCAGCTGTAGTATGATATATTCTGATGTTCACATTGCACATGTATGGAGTGGTGACTCACTCCTGACTATTGTACATTCAGGAAGTAATAGCATAAGAAATCAGGCTAACCATACCAGTTATTGAAAGAATTTTCAAGAGTGATTACTATAGCTGATACGTCATAGCAAGTGGCATATTGATCTAATTATTCACTGTCATGCCTGGCCTTCAAGGTCAGCAGCCTTATGGATAGAGGGAAGAAGCTCATGTTCAGTCTAGATGTTTTGCAGTGTAATCTACAATACTGCCTACTCGAGGAAAGGTGAAAGTACTTGCCATGGGCAGGGTGAGTGGGATTATTGATTATCTTCCTAGCCCTTCCCACACACTGAGCCTCATGCAAATCATCCATGGATGGGAGCAAAGAACCAATGACTTTTTCTACTGTCCTCACCACACTCAGGAGATCCTTCTGGTCAGATGCTTTGCAGTTACCATACCAAACTATGATATTATTTGAGAGGATGCTCTCAATGGTCCCCCTGTAGAAGGCTTTCCAGATGGACTGAGACAGGTTTGCCTTCCTCAGTTTCCATAGGAAGTGCAGACATTGTAGTGCCTTCTTTACTGTGTGGTTAATATGAGTTGATCAGGATAGGTCATCTGAGATGTGCACCCCCAGGAACTTGGTGTTTTTGACTCTTTCCACTGCTACTACCTTAATTTCCAGAGGTTGATGCATCTCCTGAGTCCTCCTGAAGTCCAGTATTAATTCTTTTGTCTTGCTTACATTTAAGGCCAGATTGTTGCTTTCGCACCAGCCTATCAGATGCTCCACTTCATTCCTGTATGCTGTTCCCTCACCATTTCTGACAAGACCTACGACAGTGGTATCATCCACGAACTTGATGATTTTGTTGGATTCATGCTTGGCCTCGCAGTCATGCATCAACAAGGTGAACAGCAGAGGACTCAGGACGCAGCCATGAGGGACACCCATGCTCACTGTAATACTGATTGAACTGTTATTGCCCACACATACTTTCTGGGGTCTGTTGATAAGAAAGTCCAGTATCGAGTTACATCGAGGAGTGTTGATGGCCAGCTGGATCAGATTCGATATCAGATTCTGGGAGATAACAGTGTTAAAGGTGAAACTAAAATCAATGAACAGCATTCTGACATAGCAATTCTTGGGTCTATATTAGAACATCGAAGTTTCAGGTCTTTGAATGTTCTAATATCGACACCTAGTAACCGAAAACCAGTAAGACCGAAAATTTAGAACATCAAATTTTTTCCTAGGGAAAAAATTTGCTGTTCCAAAACACATACACAAATCACAAACACACCAAACATACAGCAATCCACACACATACACCTAAAATCTTACATCTAAACCTACACTAAACTGTACATACACCACTATCTACCCACTTACCTTAACCCAAACCCTAACCCTAAGGTCCGTCACTATCACACACACACCTCACCCGCGCCCTAACCTTAACTCACCTATCCCACCCTAACCCTCATGTCCAAACATTCGCACACTTGCCTGACCTGCGCCCTAACCTTAACTCACCTATCCCGCCCTAACCCTCATGTCCACACAATCGCACACTTAACTGAACCCAACTGTAACTTTCCACCGCAGAGCTGAAAATAGCGAAGCAACAATAACGGACAACCGAATTCTTTCCCTAGGAAAGAATTTGGTTATCTAAAAATTCGCTATTTTCAACTTTCAGTTACTAGGTGTCGATATTAGAACATTCGAAGACCTGACACCTAGTAACTGTACTAATTCTTGTTCAGTAGATGTGCCACGGATTTATGAAGTGCTACAGCTATTGCATCAGCCATGCAGCAGTTAGCTCCATAAGCAAATTGTAATGTATCCAGTGTTCCACGTAAGCTTGAAGAGATATGGTTTTTGATCAACCTCTCAAAACACTTCATTACTGTTGATGTAAGAGCTACTGGCCGGTAATCAATTAGGCTTGTCGGCTGGGATTTTTTGGGAAAGGGAATGAGTGTCTTATTTTTTAAGCAAGTGGGTACAATGGCTAGTTGCAGGGATGTGTTGAATATATCTATTAGTACACTGGATATTTGGGTAGCACAGTCTCTTAGAACTCTTCCCATAATATTATCAGGACCAGCTGCTTTTCTTTGGCTTTATTCGCCGCAAGGTCTTCAGAACATCAGATGTTCTTAGACATAGCACCTACTCACCCTGTTTGACAGGGAGCGTATTTGGCACAGTGTTGTTGTCCATATCAAATCTGCTGAAGTAGGTGTTTAGTTTGTTTAGAAATTATGCGCTGTCATTACATGGGGAGGATGCAGGCCTGTAGTCTTATATTGCTTGAATGCCTTGCCAGAGACATCTGGAGTCCCTTTGGTCAGAGAAGTGCACCTGAATTTTACGTCCATAGGTCCTGTTAGCCTCCTTTATACCTCTGCTAAGATTTGCTCTGGCCTCTCTTAGCGCATCCTTGTCTTTTGATTTAAATGCAGCATTTCATGCCTTTAGGAGCTCATATACTTCACCAGATAGCCAGGGTTTCTGTTATATGTATGTGCATGTGTTTGAGTGTTGTAATGCAAACTATGTACTGTTGGTAACACAGTGTTAAAATGTACTGGGTTTAGAACTACACAGATGCATTACTGGGAAGCCAGTGTTCATAACACTGCTCTTCAGCTGTTCAGTCTGAAATTTATTTTGGGTGTGGGTGCTGTTGATCATAACATAAAGCAGCACTGTCCATTTGACATTAAGGTTCACACACACACACACACACACACACACACACACACACACGCATGCATACATATATATTCTACAATATTTTTCACTGATTTAAATGAAAGAGGAAGCACTCAACAGATTCTAAAAAGATCTCATTAGGTACAGATAAAAATATATACACAAGTATCAAGAGTTATTTCCAACAATAAGAAGCACTGTAACATCACTGTATGTTGTGAGATTTGTATAGTGATTGTCTATCCATTATCACTTAAGCATGAAAACAAGTTTCTGTAAATACATCTTCTTTAAATTTGTTTTTAAATATGACCACATTTTGCTTCCTACTTTCACTGATAATGGTTCCATATAGCAACCGAATCTGGAAAAAAAGCTGTTTTAAAGAAGGGTGTGACCAGTGTAATAACTTTGTCAAGATTTTCTCTAAGGGAGTAAGTCTGTTGTCTGATTTTAGAGATGGACATTAGTCTTGTTAAATTACTTTAAAATGCTAATTGCTAAGCAGAAATGTCTTAATATTTAGTGTCAACCAACTAAAACCTTTCCGGTCACAGCGGTGGGTCCTGGTATCCGCAAGTAACACAATTCTGCATGTTTTATTTCCAGCTAACTTCAAATTGTGATTACTGGACAATTAGACATGTAGGTTATACTCTGGTTAGGGATAAGGACATTTCTGGCAATGGCATAATGAGCTGAAGGTGAAAGAATATTATAGTATCATTTAAGTTATATAAGTGTTTTAATAATAACATTATCAGCGTGCTTTGTGGTACACTCTAACATAAGTCCAAGAAATCTTTGTATAGTTATATTAGGAGGAGGAAATGTCTTTTATAATAAGTAAAGTATGGTTTTGAAGTTTTTGACATGAGGCAAATACCATAATGCTGTATGTTTTCATGTTCACTAAGAGTTTCTTGTTAAAGGTCCAAAGATGTAGTAAGGAGAAGTCTAGTAATTTCTGTTCAAGGCCATGGACAGTTTTGTTATGTTTCAGGAGCAGAACGTCATCAGTGTACATAAGTAAGTTGAGATTTCTTAGGTCATTAATGAAGAGTGGAAACATTTAAGAGAACCAAGTACAGATCCTTGCAGTACCCCAGTAGTAGACATGCCCATTTCATGGGTGGAGGGGGCTTCTTAAAAACACACAGAAGATTCTGTATTCCAGGTAGATTTTAAGCCATTATAGTGTATTACAGTTTTCCAAGCTTGATAAGATGCATGGTACAGTTAACTATTTCAAAGGCCATTGTCACAACAATGATAAGTCCACCAGTGAGTAGACCATACATTACTGAAAGTGTTGTCAGTCACAGTAAGTAGTGCGTATCACTACATAGAAGGCCATGTGAACTTATATGGTCAAAGATCTGTTTAAAACTACTTTATGTAAATTTTGTAAGGGGTATAAATTAGTGATATGTCTGTAACTTTTATACTTTTTAAGGGTAGAAATGTTTGCAATAGGAATGATTATAGCCTATTTGAAAGGTGTAATAAATACCCCAGACATTAGGGATAGGTTATGTATATCTATAAGAGATTTTGCAATGACAGAGGAGGCCATTTTAAGGAAGTAGCTGAATATGGGTGTAGATGGCTTAATCATTTTTCAGTTCCTTTGACTGTAATTTCTTTAAAGTAAAAGGTGGGTCAATATGTTGTCAGTGGGTAGAGCTGACGGGGTCTTTTTCATAGATAGTAGGAGAGAGAAGGGGTTGGATTGGGACTGAATCAGTAATATCATTGCCGGTTGTAAGTGAGAATCATCTAGATTCAGTGGCTCAGTCTACATTATCATTTCATATGGTCATAGCTATTTACTAGGCTAAAAACCACAAATTACCTTTTTTAAGCTTAGCCATGCATCTGAAATCTTTGAGAAGTTCTCTAACTCTTGATAAGTATAAGCAGGGGCTTGGGAGATGAAAAATGTACAGAGGGCAGCAGAATGGCATTCAGAATCAGTAATGTTTCCAATAAGAATTTTCAGTTCTTGCCAGAAATGTTTGGGTGAGGCTGAAAGAGCATCTTGCCAACTTCTGAGATAAGCTGCTTTAGCTGTATTACTGTCTCTTCTGGCTTCTCTTTGGTGATGCAGATAAGCTTGATGTAACTGGTTGTTTACAGGGTTTTGTTTCTAATATGTTTAGGCTTAGTCTCTAATAGCCAGTATTTTATTTTTAATATCAGTAGTTAAGCATGGGCATTAGTCTCTTCTGAAGAGTTTTTACGCTGTTATATATTTTGTAAGGTATTAAAAAATATTGTAAAGTGTCATTTGCATCAGAGTAGGAGTATAATTGAGTCTAATCGATAGCATGATGATATGAGTTAAGCAATATTTGAAATCAGAATACATCTACAGATAACCAATTGTGGTGTGTTTCTCTGAGTATGAAAGAACCAAGTGGATATTATTTAGCAATGGCCAATTAAGTGGTTTGGAAGAATGCTTACTTGTAGACATCTATTTTTAATATTAGTCATGATAAGGTCTAAGATTGTATTGTTTCTAGTCAATTAATTTTGTCTTATAGGAAGTTTCACTATTTGCATTATGCCATGATAAAGATGTATCCTTTTTATTTATTTACACTTAGATGACTGGGTTAGTCCCACTAGGCCACTAGCCTCTTTCCAGGTGAGATCTAAGGTGGCATTTAAACTAACTAGGGGAAATTTATCCAAGACACTGGGGATCTTACCCTACTCTTTTCCATAAGTGCCATAAGATGTGTTACTTCCACCTGAGCTGCCACCAACTAAGGTAGATAGGGCCTCATCCAAAAGACAACACACTCAGGAGTGCAGCAACCCCCCCCCCCCCGGTATTAGAAAACTATTCCAACTACCTGGTGCTCATAGGTAGGCACTAGGCTATTGGCCCTACAGCCTATATAAGCCTAGCCAAAAAGGTACCCTGGGTTTCGCCACCCAAGAAAATTATTTTCCTGTGCCCCTGTCAAACAGAGCCATAGAGGTGATCCCAGGGATGAATTTCCCATTTCCCATCCAATCATCAAGATTTTTCTTGAAGAGTGCTAATGAAGAGCTTTGTTTGATATAGATAGGTACTTTGTTCCAGAGTATGGGAAGTCTCTGGGACAGGAATCTATCCCTCCAGCATGTTCTGTTTATTTTGGTGACAAGGTTTAGGTCCCTAGAGCGTGTAGCTCAGAGGGATTGGGATTTCTTTAAGTGGAGCATATCCAACAGCTCTGGGTTTGACATTGCTTTGTATGGTAGGCAGAGATCGCCTCTGAGTAGGTGATATGCGATGGAGTAAAGCTGGAGTTTTCTGAGATGGTCTGCGTAGGGCATCTGTTTGAGGCCGGTAATCCTCTTTGTGAGGTACTTCTGCAGCCTTTCCAGTTGTTGTAGATGTCTTGTGAGGTACATACCAAAAAGGGCATTGTACTCTATAATGGGTCTAATGAGTGATGAGTAGAGGGGAACAATGAACTCTTTTTTCCTGGATGAGAAACCTTTTGTGATATGGTGTGCCACATAGAAGGATTTCCTGACTACTGTGGTGATGTGATTATCAAAGGAGAGACTACTGTCCACCTATGTCCCAAGGTCTCTTATCAAACTTTCGGTGTTAAGTAGACTACCACCTATGTGGTAGCTCATGGGTGCAGACTTTTTACCAAAAGGGATGACAGTGCACTTTTTGGCAATGAGCTTGAGGCCATGGCTTTGACACCAGGCATCTCTCAGTGAGGCCCTTTTGTAGGATGTCCACATCATTAGGAGTTTTGATTATAGCTCCTAGCTTGCAGTCATCTGTGAACTTCATTAGCCAAAGACCTTCTGTGTCAGCCTGTACTTCAGAAAAGTAGATACCAAACTGTAGAGGACCCAGGACTGAACCCTGTGGTACTCCACTTGTCACTGGTCTGAAGTCAGATTTGGAGTCTGCTACTTTCACAGTGTGGGTTCTGTCAGTGTGCCAGTTGGCAACCCATCTTGTGATATAGGGATTTATACCTAGTTTAAAATGAAAAAATGTTCTTAGTAAAAAATAACTACTATGGCAATTAAGGCTAGCTGCAAACCTCTCTCTGGGTTTAAATGACCATTTTACTATCCTGCCAATATTAAGAGAAAAAGCAGGACAGGTTTAAACATTTGTATAAAACGTTTATACATATATCAACTAGCTTCTTAAGGTTTTAAGGTACATATCTAACAATGAACAAGATGACTGAATTTCTTACTGTGATGAACAAATTGCTGGATACAATTGTATTGCAACAATGTATTAGCTATGTATTTTTAAACTGTGTTTTTAATAAGCTTATACTTAATATTCATGAGCTGTGTTGTATATTCATGAACTAGGGATATTCTTGTTAAATCATTGGTGGGATAATGAACCAATTATTACTGAGTTTATATTATTTAAACAATATTCTTTTGGTTTTGAAGTGTTGAGGAAGTCAACTGGTATTGACGAAAGCGCTTAATTTTTTTGTAATAAAATTATTGCTGAGGACTCACAACATTTAGTGCTCTTTCTTTGGATTTATACCTAGTTTAGTGAGTTTATCTATAATTCTAGAGTGGGGGATGGTGTCAAAAGCCTTGGCAAGATCTAGATAGGCTGTGTGTACCACCTTACCCTTGTCTACAGCTTTGGTGATGGCTTCAAAGAAGTCTATCAGGTCTAGAAGACATGGTCTGCCTTTTACAAACCCGAACTGTGTGGGGTCCAGAGTTTGGAGATTACCAATATCTTTGTTAATAAGTTCCATGATGATACTTTCCAAGGCCTTGCAGGCCAGGCTTGTTAGGCTAATGGGGCGGTAGTTCCCGGGGTCTGTGGTGGCTCCCCCTTTGTGGAGTGGGATAACCATCACTGTGCGCCATTCAGTGGGCACAAAGCCTGAGGTGAGGCTATGATTGAACATGGTGCTTAGGTGGGGTACCAGTTAATTCTGTAGTTCATGTAGAACACAGCCTGGGATGTTGTCAGGTCCCATGGATGCTGTGTTCTTGGCTTTGGAGAGTGTGGTTTTTACCTGTGCAGCCGTGATTACAAGAACTTTGCCTTCTTCCGGTGTAGAGATGGCCCCTTTAGGGGGTGAGAGGGGGGTAAAGTTAGCACTGAACCTATCAGCCAGGATGTTGGCAATATCAGTTGGTTCTGTATATTTAGTGCTATTGTGCTGTAACTCAGAACAGATCTGAATGTTGTCATTAAGATTCTTGACATAGCTATTTTGTGGTTATCTTTAGAATCAGTGGCAATTTTGTTTTTGTAACTAGCTTTGGAGGATTTTATGAGGGATCTCAGCTTCTTACTGAGGCTGACCATGGAGTTCCTCCAAACATGGGATCTTACTCTTTTTTGCAACAGTTTCTTTCTTCTGTTGTAGAGTTTGTTTAGGCCAGGGGACCACCACATTGGCTTCCTTTTTTTGGAGGATAGCATATTGGTTCTGTTAGGGATAACACGATCCATGCACTCATGTAATTGCTTATAAAGTGCATTGGTGGTGGATTCAGCAGTTGTACCTCTATTGTCCGTCTGCATGGGTGTCATGAAGTTTGCCACTTCTGTCTTAAGAAGCATGAAGTTGGCTTTGGAGAATTT
Source organism: Protopterus annectens (assembly GCF_019279795.1). Lineage (NCBI taxonomy): Eukaryota > Metazoa > Chordata > Ceratodontiformes > Protopteridae > Protopterus > Protopterus annectens. Next base: position 241,979,601 of record NC_056748.1, read on the forward strand.
TTTTACGGTGGTTTCCCTAATGGCAAGTGGGGGCGGGATGTAGATGTCTAGGGTGATTAGTTTGTGGTCAGATCTGACCAAACGAGGAATTGACCTCTGATGTGGAACACTGGTCGCCTATGTTGGTAATGACCAGGTTTAGGATATTGCTGCTCCTCATGGGGGTTTGGATAAGTTGATCCAAGGAGTTGGAATTTATGAGTTCCAGAAAGCTTTGAGCAAAAGAGTTGGTACATGAGTAGTTTTCCCCATTAATGGTGGGGTAGTTGAAATCACCCATTATTAGTGTGTTGGGTTGTACCCTAATATTTTCAAGTGTATCAAGAAATGAGGAGTGGGAATCCTGGGGCACGGTGGGGGATCTGTAGCAAGTTCCAATTTGGATTGCGGTCTTGCCCAGAGTTAGTGGCACTTGGATAATCTCGGATGCGTTATGCTGAGCAACTAGCTTGGAGGTGTGGATATCCTTAATGAATATGGACACGCCTCCCCCTTTAGTGTTTCGGTCTAGGTTAGGTGGCCAAAAGTTGTGGTATGAATCATAGCCTGGTAATGCAAGGGTGCTCTCTGGAGCCTTACACCAGGTCTCTGTCACTGCACAGATGTCGATGTTCTCCATTTTAAGGAGTGCCTCAAGTGAATGCATTTTGAGGTTTTGACTTCTAGCATTGAGTAGCATTACCCCCAGATTTTGCTTGCTTGTACCTGTTACAGTGGCGAATTTGTCATTCGAATCTTGCCTAAAAAAGGCATTATAGGGGTGGCAAGAGCCTTAGCCAGTATCCAGAATCCCAAGGGCGACAGGTGCAGGCCATCTCTGGCAAAACATCGTGGTCTGTCGATCATGATATCCCAGGCAGACAGATACTGGATCCTCTTAGAATGACACCAGAAGCTTAGCCAATTGTTGAAATCAATCATTTTGTCCTTGTACTGTAGTATCCTTCTGGGTGATGGCAGGACTAGGGTCATACCTGCCTGGGCTACAAGATTGGAAAGCTCCTCCATGTCTCTTTTCATGTAGCCCAGGGAGGTACGTCTCAGGTCATTCAAACCACCATGGATAATGACAGAGTCATATTTGTACTTGTTGTGGAATGACCTGAATGCGTGCATTATGCGGTGGATCCTGGCACCCAACAGGCAGCTGACAGTAACTTTCTCCTTGTTTAGCTTGGTGAGTGGAACATCAGTGTTCCTGACTATAGAGTCACCTGTGACTAGAGTGTTAGGTACATTGTTATGCCTTATGGGCTGTGGTTGAGTGGCACACTGAGTTTGTGGGTTATGTGTCATTTGGGTTGTGTTGGGGGGGTGGAGGTTGCTTGCATTTCTGCTTTGGAGGTCTCTGTTGCTTGAGCAGATTTTTATTGAGAGCCTCCGTGAATGTGGGGGTGTGTTTTGTGCTGCTATGTGTGTGTTTTGATGGTGTAGGTTTTCAGGGACTATGTGATGAATGTGGTGTGGTGCAATTGTTTACCTTCTCCTCTTGACTGCCTAGTCCAGTCATGGATGAAGAAGGTTTTGCTTCCAGTTTGGCTATATAAGTGCATCTCTCACAGGTTCTAGTGTTGGGTGGTAGGAGGAGAGGGTTGTCTGTGTACATGAGGTAATTGCTGCATTGCCCCAAGATGCCCAGATTCCTCAGGTGGACAGGAGAAAACACCGGGAGCTGACCCTTAGACATGCCTGGATAGGTGCTTATTTATTAAGTACTAAAAACTGTTTTCCTCTAGACAAATGAGGACAGTTGAGTCCTGGAGTAATTTGTAGCTTATTTAGTGCTTACAAAGAGTTCTGAACAAGTGCTGAGCTCAAAGAAACAGATTTGAGTGCTAAAACTAAAAAAATGGTTAGTTCTAAGGGAAATTTTGAAGAGCAGACTTTATGGCACCGGGAACAGTTTAACCCTAGTGATGCATAAAGTGTATTTTTTTTAATATAACAGTAGCAAATGAGCAAACTGATTTAAACAAATTAACCAATAAACCAATAAAAATCTAAAAACTGAGCCCCATTCCAGCAGTCTTCAATCAGAGAAGTTCTAACTGCACACTCCTGCCACTAGGGTGCAGGGGAACATTCTCCAAAAAAAGATGGTCTGGATTAGTGCTCAAGTTATACAAACAAAGCTAGATTCAGCAGGTCTGAATTTAATCTATGCTACAGGAAACAAGGCGTACCAATTTCAGAAAGAAACTGCTCAAATAAGCAGGCCCAATAAACATTTAACCAGAAACTCCCAGCTCAGAAGGGCAAAATCTACCCTCTCCTCCCACAAGAGTGCAGACCACACCTTCTTAATGTAAAATAACTGGCCAGAAGCCCAAGTGCTTAAACCAGAACTAATACACTTTTAGAATAACAGACACTAAGCCTTCAATCAGCAACTCCCAACTTAGAAAGATGCAAGCTACCTGTTCTGCCACAACAGTGCAGACCACAAACCTTCTTAATGTAAAACAACTGGTCTGAAGCTCAAGTGCTTCAACCAAAGGTTTAGAATAACAGTTATAATTTAATCAGGCTACTAACATGCAGTAATAAATGCAGCAGAATAAATGCAATAAAGTAGGAAGAAACACAAATACACTAAAAGCAGATGAATAAAGTGCATTTTTATATAACAATAGAAAACGAGCAAAATGATTTAAACAAATTACCCAATTAACCAGTAAAAAAGCTCAAAACTGAGCCCTGTTCCAGCAGTCTTTAATTATACAAGTTCTAACTGCACACCCATGCCACTAGGGTGCAGGGAACCTTCTCCAAGAAAGATGGCCTAGATTAGTACTCAAGGTATACAAACAAGGCTAGATTCAGCATGCCTACAGCAGACAAGGTGTACCAACTTTAGAAAGAAACAGCTCAAATAAGCAGCAGAATAATCCTTTAACCAGAAATTCCCAGTTCAGAAGGGCAGAATCTAGCCTCTCCTCCCACAAGAGTGCAGACCACAAACCTTCTTAATGTAAAATAACTGGCCTGAAGCCCAACTGCTTAAACCAGAACTAATACACTTTTAGAATAACAGACACTGAGCCTTCAATCAGCAATTCCAACTTAGAAGGATGTAAGCTACCTGTCCTGCCACAACAGTGCAGACCACAAACCTTCTTAATGTAAAACAAGTGGTCTGAAGCCCAAGTGCTAAAATCAAGAGGCTTAGAATAACATTTACAATTTAATTAGGCCTCTACCAAGCAGTAATAAATGCAACAGAATAAATACAATTGAGTACTTTTAAGAAGAGATAAAGTGCAATTTTTTATATTTAGTAAAGTGCAAGGAGAGAGGAAGGAGGAGCAGAAGAAAAATTCAAGGTTAAGAACCTAAGTGGCTTGGCCTTCTCAAATGTTCTCTCTGTATTAAATAGAGTGAACACCAGACTGGGAAGGGTGTCCCAGATCAAATTTACAGTAGGGGTGGGCAATATAATCCAGTCTTCTACACTAAAGGCGCACTGCCTGATGAACTAATGAGAAGAAGTGAAGTCCTCAAGGATTACAGTGTTATCAGGAATGCCTTTGGGGCACATATCTGTAAGCTCTTACTGTAGGGGGAAGGATAAGATAAGCTAACTATTAACATTGTATCACCGTTATCATAAATGAGAGTGAAGAAGTTTGAGTGTGCTTTCTTGTAATGAGCTTTCACACTATCTAGGGTTGTTTTCTTTCTTGTGCCCACTGATTGCCAAGATAGGTTTCAGCCTCAGTGACTATAGACTAGAAGAAAACAGGTATAGGAAAGGGATGAAAAAAAACAATGTCTCATCCCATGTTGAATCCATGCATCATTCCTTGACACTCTCCATTTCATGTATTTCCCTTTCATAAATCCCCTTAAACTACACAAGCTATCCTACCAACTTTTATTGAGTAACAATCTTTATCTGCAGATCACTCCAATCAATTTAGCACCACAGAGGACTACCTACAAGAATACATTTTATTCCAAAAGATCTATTTTAATTCCCCAAAACAGCATCTGCATATCTTGCATTTGTCTTAACCTGTCCTAACAATTATTGTTCAACACTGACCATAACTCCTTAACTGAAGCACTTAAACAGCAAACTGTTTTGTTGTGTAATACTGCTTTGACATATTTCATTCTCTTCTTCATATTTATACATCAAATTACTTTTTACACATTTCAGTGAAGAAAAGAATAGTTTAAACCTTTTTACTGATTATACTATTATAACCATTGTAACAAACTAATAAAATCAGTATAGCAAAAAAGCAAATAATGGTAATATTGTACAATGTAAAATATCAAGTCGATATTAGTAGTGTGTGAGTACATCAGTGTGCTGAAAATCTATAGGTCTTGCTGTCGCCAAACATGTGACACAGTACCATATGTCTCAAGAGTTTATCTGAAACCATTTTGTATTGATTTCTGATTTATTGTGCACCTGTTTGGTAAGATAATATTTCTTTTTATTTACACTTTCTCTGATTTTCAATGTCTGTTGGGAGAAATGGATAGATTATAAACCAGAATATGTATTTTTATTGATAATTTTATTTTTTGCTTCTGTTTTTTTGTTTGTTGGAAGGAAGAGATTGAGTGTACACAGACAATCTCTAGCTATTCCAAGGGATCTAGTCTGCTATAAATTCATACAAACTATACAGTAGACACTCCAGAGCTTGTCTGAAACCATTTAATTTTGGCATGTAATTTATTGTGGAAATGTTTGGCAACACAAGTTTTATATATATATATATATATATATATATATATATATATATATATATATGTATATATTTTTTTTTAAAACTATTTTACTATCATAATTAGGTGCAACTACAAGCAATTGTGAGGACACCCAACATTTGTGTGTGACTGGCATAACTGGTACGATAGGTCAGAGTAATGACTTTATGAGTTACTTCCCCTTGGACAAGGTTAGCTCACTGTACTTAATTTAATATTTAGTTCCATATTATTTGTGGGCTTTCCTCATACAATTTAAATTGAATTACTGTTTTAATTTCTTTGAATTCTGTTATCACTGATTTTGATGATTCTTTTCTTTTAATATTCTTTGTTTATAGCTGAGAATGGATTCCTTAAATGAGTTAACCATTAATAATTTGCTAAAGCACACATATCTTATCCACTCACTAAATGCTATGTATAGATAAAGGTAATATATGGTAACAGTCAAAAAACACAACAGGTAGTGTGCAGAGCTCTCCTCAATAAAAAGCTTCAAGTCAAATAATTAAAACGAGAGACAGCACCACGACTGGAGCAGGATACAAGAGTTTATTAATGTTAGTAAGCACTTTCACGTCACAACGGACGCTTCTTCTGACTTCAATAAAATCATTACAAAAATTACAGCATATTTATAGTACTAAAGACAATCAATTATTAATCAATTATATAAGACATAATGGTAATAATTTTAGAGCAATGAATGAATGCAGGATGGTAATACCCTATACCAATAATAATAAGGTCAAAGGTGACATTATCAATAAGAATTGGAGAATTCTAACATCAGATGAGAAAATAAGTACTATAGTGGGGTTACAACCAAGTTTTTATACCGAAATAATAAATCATTGAAAAGATTACTGTGCTATAAGGATTTTAAACCTAGTAAGAATTCTGTAATCTCTCAGATTCAAGAAACTTTTGTTTACAGACAATGCAACCATTGCCAATATATGTGTAATTAAGACAAATTTATACATCCTACCACTAAATATACTTATAAGTTTAGAAATTATGCTGATTGTATGAGTAGGGACCTTATATATCTTGCTTACTGTACCAAATGCCCATGCTTTTACATAGGAATGACCAATCAGACCCTGACAGAGTTAGGGAGCATATCTATGCTATTAATAAGGAGGACGAAGGGAACGCCTTAGCTAGACACATCTTAGAGTTTGGCACTATGCATAGATTTTTATTTCTAGTAATAGAACTAACTCCCCGAACATATAGGTTAGGTAATTTTAAGAATCGTACAGAACAAAAATAAATAAAATGGATAATTAGGATGCAAAACTACACAGGAACTGTAAGATGGAAGAGTAATCACCAGCAATAGATCAAAAATAATTTGTAATATCCAAGTTCAGAAGTTTATTATATCCAAGTTAGCCTTCATCAGAACAAATAATATAACCAAAGAAAAAGTATATATACACACTTCTATCACACTAATTAGTCAATTGAATAAAAAACCACCAAAAAATTTAAAAATACATAGTGCTTAAATAAGTGTTAGCACAATCTGTTCTCCAACACTTCAGTGTCCCTAATGTACGTATGGGATGCATACATATGAATAAATACTAAAAATTTTGGCTAGATTCTAAAAAACTGTATACAAATATAACAAAACTACTACTCTCCATAAGGGTCCATACTAACAATAAAATGGCATTAAAATACATAACAAAAATCCTAATGTGTGCCAACTAAAATGTAAAAAATGACTCTTTGAACATGCTGCTAAAAAATTATTCCAATGCTAAAAATGGTTTTATACTGATGAAATCGTTGAGGCCAGGTGGTCTCGTAGAGTCAGTAATAATTTGCCATTTGCTTTCACATGATGCCAACTTCATTTTCCAATCTCCTCCAAATGGAGTGATGTCCACCTGCTCAATAATGGAAAATAGAAAACTGTGATCTTCTCCTTTTTCTAGTATATGCCTGTATAATCACTTCCCTATTTTATACTGGTGTTCGTAAATACATCTATTCAGCTGTCTCTCTGTTTTGCCTATATAATGGGCATTGCATGAGATGCAGATGGCCAAATAAACAACCTGTTTAGTTTTACAGTTTCCCCTTTTGCATCTAATAGTAGTGTGACATATATCATCTAGTTTTATGATCTTGCTCAAATTAATATATTTGCATTGTTTACAGTTACCACATTTCACAGTACCTTTGTGTGTGTCTGCATTTAGTTTGGTGTAACTGTCTCTTTGCAATAGCCTCTTCATGTTGGGGGCTGTTTTAAAAATGCATCTCGGTTTATTACCCAAAATGTGGTCCTTATCCATGACCGTCAATGTTTTCCAGTGCCTTTCCAAAATTTCTTGGATGATGTATGTACTAGGGGAATACATAAGTACACATGCCCTGCCCAAGGATATACTAGGTGTGTCCTCTTTTGTGGTTGGTTGGTATGAACCTAATAGGGGGGTGTATTTCCTGCCCCATTCTTTGTGAACATAGTTAATGACTTCATTAACCATCATCTCAGGATAGGCTCTCCTGATGAACATGTCCTTGATAGTTCTGAGTTCAGATTCCAAGATACATTTATCCTGGAAAATGTTGGTTTGTGTATCTAAATATGAAATTTCTTTGTAACTGTACTCATGTGTGAATTGTAAAAATTCCACAGTGTGGTTGAGATGTGTCATAAATTCCTGCAGTTTGTCTTCTGATGCTTTCCACAGAATAAAAATGTCGTCTAGGTATCTGATAGAGCTATGTCTTTAAGATGGGAGCTGATGTAGGATGTAGTTGTAGTCCAAGTGACATCAGAGACTGGTCTTCCCAAGAGAAATCTGTGAACGAGACTTCTTTCGAAGAATTCCAAACCTTCAGTCCTGGGGATGCTGGAAAAAAGATCGACCACATCTATGGTCAAATAGATCAAATTGGTGTCCCATAAGTCGTTGGTGATGGCCCCCAAAAATCTCCAGGAATCCTTGATGATGTGAGGGATATTGTCATATGTCTTCTTAAGCCATCCATCGATCAGTTGTCCTACTTTAAAAGTTTTGGACCTTGAACCTGACACAGTGGTTGTTTGATGGATTTGTGAATCTTGGGGATGCCCACCATCTTGGCTAGTACTGGATGATCTACTTTCAAGAAGGAATAGGTCTCCTTGTTGATCCTGTTGTCTATCAGATATTCCTCTAGGATGAGATGTCCAATATTGACCTGATTCAAAGATATATTCTCATAATTCCCTGAGTTGTGGAAAATGTTGTATATCTCTTGGTCATAATCCTCAGTGGGTTTCATGACCCTGATGTCCTTGGATAGACATTTCCTTTCCATGCTGGTGAGATTATCAAATGCGATGTTATTGTTGTGTGCCTTCTTGTTGTATGTCCAATATATGTCATTACATACAAGGTGCTCAAATATACCTATGACCTTGGTGTTTAAATCTGATTTTTTGTCAAAATGTAAAGCCAGGTTCAGTTTCCTACAATATTTCTTAATCTCCTTGATGCTGTCTAATGCGTTCCAACCCCTCATGGGTATGAATTTCATACCTTTACTAAGCAATTGAGCACATGTGTTGTTAATCTCCATGGTCGTGTAGTTGAAAACCTTGAAGCCATCATGTGTAATGATCCTGGGGAAAGAATCATTACCAAGTGTATCTGTTGGATTCACATCCTGCGTGGTCGTGAAACTAATGGAGTTCATCAAGAATGGTTCAACCTGTGTCATGTTGGTTTTAATGCCATAGTTTGGTGTCCCTCCAGGCTGGGTGAAAATTTTCTTCCCTGTGGGGAAACCTTATGTGTGAATCAGAAGGCCAAATATAAGCCCTGTCTTTCTTATAGGCCTCTACATCACGTTGTAATTTCTTATCTTTCCTAACCACAATGTTCTCCACAGAGTTATCTGCATAATGAAACTGCTTCGCGTACAAATCCCTCAAACTTTCAAAATCATTATGCTGTATGATGGACAAGTTAATATGTTCTAATTGATCAGCTAACATACTCAGTTTGGCATCCAAATGTTTGATTAAAAGTTTCATGTAATCCTGTCCAAATCCCTCAAATAACATATTAAAATCTTTTTCAACATCTAATGTGTATTTAATCCCTAACGGTAATTTAAAAAACCTGATACCTTTAGGCACAATCTGGAGTGTAATACATTTATCAATTTTGGTGTTCTTGTATGCTATAAGTTTTTTACCATAATCTAATATACACTCTCTCAAAGATACAAAATTATTGTCAATCTGTGCCCATTAGTGTCTCTCATATCATTAACAAAGTAATCATTATCATCACAAATCTTCTCTGTTGCATGTGTTGCCCTTTAAAACTTTGCTACTGGCATGCTGAACAGAGTCAATTTTCATAACAATTTGTACTGCTAATGTTTTGATAGTTTATAGTGGTTGTCCAACCATTTTCTATATGGGCTAGATCTAATGTTCACAGATTCCCCAATGTGGTGCATAGCTGATTGATATCTAGTAAAACTTTTGGGAAGCCACTAGCAGTCTCTGCCCAATCTAACTCAATTACATCCTTAGGTTTGAATAATGTCAAAAGACCTCAGTGAAGCAGTGGGTTGCATGTCCTCATCCATCACTCACCAAAAATGAAACAAAACTACACAGGAACTGTAAGATGGAACGATAATCACCAGCAATAGACTTCATCAGAACAAATATATATACACACTTCTATCACACTAATTAGTCAATTATAAGTGTTAGCACAATCTGTTCTCCAACACTTCAGTGTCCCTAATGTACGTATGGGATGCATACATATGAATAAATTAATTATATTATATATAGTAATAAATAATTAGGATGCAGGCAGACAAGGGCTTTGGTCTCAATGACAAGGTAGCACTCAAACCATTTTTAGCTGATAGACCTCTGAAGCATTCATTTATTTTAGTGGGAATCCTAAGTGTGCATGGACCTAATTTTATTAATGATGTATGTTTTAGACATATTCTTTTATTGTATTTTGTAAACATATGTATATATATTTTAAATTACAGATATATGATTTAAGCTATAGCACTATTTGCACATATCTTGGTATAGGCACATAAATATTCCTTTTAAAATATTTTATTGTGGTTTTAATTGATTGATCATCTCTCATTGCTTCCAGCTGACAGCTTAATTGATTGTCTTTAGAACTATAAATATGCTGTAATTTTTGTAATGATTTTATTGAAGTCTAAAGAAGCGTCCGTTGTGACGTGAAAGCACTTACTAACATTAATAAACTTTTGTATCCTGCTCCAGTTGTGGTGCTGTCTCTCTTTTTGAATATTTGACTAATATCTGGTAACACTGGAGACCTGTGTTCCTCATATTAAATTTTAGTGATTTGTTTACTCACAGTAATAGTAAATCCAGAATGACTGGTGATAAGTGTGGAAATCTGTTGTTAGTTTATATTTATATATTAATGACTGGGCCAATGAGATAAATAATAGTAGGCAAAGTGCAACTAGAATGCATTTATGAAAGGAAGTGTTCACTGTCAGTAAAGATCACTCAACCCCTATTAAACACCATACTACAAATTACAACTTTGGAATTCAGGAAACAAGAATTCAGTGATCTAAGGACTTAGAGCATTTAGAAGGAAGTCGAAAAAGAAAGGATGGAAGAAGGTCATAACAAATAACTAAAAAGAAAAAAAAGATTAATGTCTTTAATGCAAAGACAATATATACTGAAAATGCCACTGTTTTGTTATGTAACACATACATTACAGACAATGATAACATTGTTCAAACACAAAGTATTCAGTCTAAAGAAAAGGACATAATTTTTCCAAAAGACAAGGTTGAAAAAGAGGGAAGGGACACCCTGAAAGGAAGAAATCAAAACTGAAAGCAAAAGGATTAAAGAACATTTTTTTAAGAAAAAAAGAAGAGAAAGGCTAAAGATGACAGCATGCCTCAAGCTGTGGAAGTACAATAGCTGGTTGAGAATTGCATGCCTGCAAATAAAATAAGCAATGAAAATCATGAGATTAATAAGACTAATGCAGATAAAGATCTTTCATTTGTAAAAATGAATAGAGCAGACATTACTGAATCACAAATGGGAGGATCTTCAAATTTGGTCAGAAATTCTATACTAGTAATTGGAAATCTGATTATCAGAGGACGTGGTACTTGCATTTATAGAGGGGATAATGAACACTGAATAGTGTTATGCTTGCTAGGCGCAATCATACAGGATGTGAGTATGGCCTTAAAACGCCTTAATGTGAGGAAATATGGATATGTTTTTATTCATGTTGGTACAAATGATCTCAACTTCAAGGATTCTCTGACTGTTAGTATAGAACTTACAACCCACGTGGATAGCATAGCGTGAATAGGTGTTACAAATTATTTTTCATAAATCACATATAGAAGGGAGGGTCAGGTCAGTATAGATTAAATGATTTATTGGGTAAATGCCTATATGAAAAAATGGCCTATTTTAAAAAGTGGAAACGTGTAAAGCATCCAAGTCTAATTGTGGGCACACATTTATTTAGACAGGATGAAGTACATTTGTCAAGAAAGGGGAGGGAGTTTTTGTAGCAGATATACTGCAATACTTGAATAACACAAGACAGGATTTTTCCAGGTCAGAAATTTAACTGTTCACACTTAACAACATTCAGTGTATTTGTGCTGGTTGTTAATGGATCATTAACAATTTTTTATTGAAAAACCTGCTACTTTCTCAAAAGATTGATGATGTTATTTTTTGTGAAGCATGTTCTAAAAAGGTATAATGTTATTACATGTTTGATGTAGATTGTGTAACTGTGCTGATAAAGAAAACCCTGGGACTGATAACAATTACTAGAATGTATAGGCCGCCAAAGTGAAGTTTTGATGGCCTAGAGGAATTTATACATTTTTTGCATGAAACACAGTGGGAGGAAATAATAATTGATGGAGGGCTTACATTTTCCAGAAAAGGACTGGAATAATATTTATTCAACAATATTAGTAAGAAACTTATTTACAACATATGTTCAGGAATAACAATTACTACAGATTAAAAAAAAATCACTGAACTGTACATTGTTAGTGTTTCTAAGGAGATTACTGTTACTTCATGTCAGGGATTACCAGCACTGACGCGCAGTGATGATGCTGTTATAAAGGTTAAATTATTGGTAGGTAATTTTGCCAAACTGACATCTAAACCAATACACATGCGATTAGTAACAGACTATATGAAAGCAAAACAGTCACTATGTTAACTAACTGGAGTGGCACATTCAGTAGAAAAACTGCAAAAGGGATGTGACAAGGTTTGAAAGAGAAGTTGTTAAAATTCAAAAAGAAAAAGTTTAACATCAGGATCTATTCACATGGTAAGGAGAATATTGCCATAAGAATAAGATAATTAAAATGCGATACAAAAAATATAAGGAATGGAAACAAGGTCAGGCTATAACTTTAAAAACTGAACTAAACAAGCTAGAATGACAAAACACTGTGTGAGATAAGATCAGGAAAAATTTAAAGAAAATTTATATTAACATATTGAGCATAATAGGAAACTATTTTATAGACATATAAGATGTGGTAGGAGTAAAGACATACAAATCAACAAACTGCATGTAAATTCGAGAATTTATTTTCAGTCACAACAAATTATAAACATATTTACAAAACCTTATACAAAACAGTTTGTCTCCACAAAATGGGTGAAAAGTCTTAGTGATATTCAGATAACTTTAAAAACTGAAAGTAAAATTAGCTATACTGAAAAAGAACTATATAAACTGGAATCAAACAAAGTGTAAGGAGGAGACTGAATTAGTAATTATGGCATGAAAAAACTACATCATGAACTTACAGTAACAATATATCTGCTATTCACTAGGTCATTAACGTATGGGGAGAGTCCTCAAGACTTGAAGGGATAGGTAAACAGGACAAATCCAGAGTTATACAGACCCATAAGTTTACTTTCTGGTTCTGGAAAAATAATGAAGAAAATTGTTTTGGACTAATGTTTGTCAATATCGAAAAGGTTGGGATTTGAAATTATATATCAGTATGCATATGTTGAAAAATAACTCTATAATCACCTGTAACATGATGTTCTGTAATAATATAATAATTGCTATAAATGAAAATATTTACTGTGATGTAATTTATATAGGCTTAACTTCAGCCTTTGATAGGGTCATGCACCAACTAGGAATCAATATATCAATAAGATGGATAACTGCATGGCTTATAAATAGGGCATGGCAAGTATATTACAGTAACTGGACAGGCCTAGGCCCATACTTATTTAGGTTGTATTTTTCAAGTCTATCTTTTCCATCTGAAGTGTTCTTCAGTCTCTATGCACATGACTTGAAAATGGTTAAGCTAATTACATCTGTTACAGATAGGGTATGTCTGCAAAAATGTTGACTAAATTGACCATTTGGGCATAGGAGAATAGAATGCTGATTAATATATCAAAAACTAAGAATAACAGATTTGAGAGACCGAGGCTTAAGGGTGAATATTTAATATACACAGTGATTGAAACTGTAGTTTCATTTAAGGATCTGAGTATCTAGGCAAATTCAGCTTTGAATTTTTCTAATCATATCAACAAATCTCTTAATGATAGTTACAGAACTATAGTATGATAATATTAATACAATCTGAGAAATCAGAAATGATGAAATCATTGTTTGTAAGCTACATTAGACCCAAACTTGAGTATGGAATAACAATATGGAAACCTTACAAGAAAAAAAAAAGCATGAGTAAATTGGAAAGAATATAATGTAAATATACCAAGGATGTATATAGATGTGAAAATGTAAGCCATTATGACAGACTAAAATATCTGAATTTGTACTGTGCCTCATATAGATATTTAAGAAGAGACCTTATTCAGGTATATATAAGATTTAAAGACAACTACCTCTGGAAATACTTGGGGTTATCAAAAAGTAGCAGAGAATCATTAAACAACCTATGTAGATTATATAGGAATCAGAGATGTATTAACTGGTTCTCTGAAACAGAAGCTAATGCATGGAATAGTAATGCATGGAATAGACTACCAAAGGTCTTTGTTTGTTTTTTTCATTATGACTTGCTATTTTTGCTGTAATAATGGAGGCAATCAAATGAGAGTTGTGATTGGAGTGGATTTCAATGGGCATGTTGGTGAAGAGAACAGAGGGGGGTGAGGAAGTGATGGGTAGGTATGCTGTTAAAGAGAGGAATACAGGTCAGATGGTAGTGGATTTTGTGAAAAGGATGGCCATGGCTGTGGTGAATACATATTTTAAGAAGAGGTAGGAGCATAGGATAATGTACAAAAGTGGAGGAAGATGCACACAGGTGGATTATATCCTATGTAGGAGGGCCAGTCTGAAGGAGATTGGAGAGACTAAAGTGGTGACAGGGAAAATTGTAGTTAGGCAGCATAGGATGGTGGTCTGTAGAATGACATTGGTGATCAAGAAGAGGAGGAGGAGTGTGAGGGCAGTGCCAAAGATCAAATGGTGGAAGTTGAAAAACGGTGATTGTGAGGTGGAGTTCAGGGAAGAGTTAAGACATGCACTGGGTGGCAGGGAAGAGTTACCAAATAGCTGGGTAACTACAGCAGAGCTGGTAAAGGAGACGGCTAGAAAGGTGCTTGGTGTGACATCAGGACCGAGGAAGGAGGACAAGGAGACATGGTGGTGGAATGAGGAAGTACAGGAGAGTATACAGAGAAAGAAGTTGGCAAAGAAGAAGTGGGATTGTCAGAGAGATGAAAAAAGTAGATAGGAGTTTAAGGAGATGAGGCATATGGTGAAGAGAGAGGTGGTGAAGGCTAATGCGAATGGAGAGCTGTATGAAAGTTTTGACACTAAGGGGGGAGAATAGGACCTGTACCAATTGGCTAGACAGAGAGACCGAGCTGGGAAAGAGGTGCAGCAGGTAAGGGTGATAAAGGATAGTGAGGGCAATGTACTCACAAGTGAGGAGAATGTGTTGAGCAGATGAAAACAGTACTTTGAGGGGCTGATGAATGAAGAGAATAAGAGAGAAAGAAGGTTGTATGATGTGGGGATAGTGAATCAGGAAGTGCAACGGATTAGCAAGGAGGAAGTAAGGACAGCTGTGAAGAAGATGAAGAATGGAAAGGCTGTTGGTGCAGATGACATACTTGTGGAAGCATGGAGGTGTTTAAGAGAGATGGCAGTGGAGTTTTTAACCACATTGTTTAACGAAATCTTGGAAAGTGAGAGGATATCTGAGGAGTGGAGAAGTGTTTCGTACCAATTTTTAAGAATAAGGGTGATGTTCAGAGCTGTACTAACTACCCAGGAATAAAAATGATCAGTCACATCATGAAGTTATGGGAAAGAGTAGTGGGACTAGGTTAAGAAGAGAGGTGATAATTAGTGATCAACAGTATGGTTTCATGCCAGGAAAGAGCACTACAGATGTGATGTTTGCTCTGAGTGTTGATGGAGAAGTACAGAGAATGTCAGAAGGAGTTGCATTGTGTCTTTGTGGACTTGGAGAATGCATATGACAGGGTGCCTAGAGAGGAGTTGTGGTACTGTATGAGGAAATCAAGAGTGGCAGAGAAGTATGTGAGAGTGGTACAGGATATGTACAAGGGTAGTGTGACAGTAGTGAGGTCTGCGGTAGGAGTGACGGATGCGTTTAAGGTGGAAGTGGGATTACATAAAGGATTAGCTTGCAGTGGTGATAAACAGATTGATAGATGAGATCAGACAGGAGTCCCCGTGGACTATGATGTTTGCAGATGACATAATGATCTGTAGTGAGAGTAGAAAACAGGTTGAGGAGACCCTGGAGAGGTGGAGATATGTTCTAAGGAGAAGAGTAATGAAGGTCAGCAGGACTAAGACAGAATATATGTGTGTGAATGAGAGGGAGGATAGAGGAATGGTGAGGATGCAGACAGTAGAGTTGATGAGGGTAGATGAGTTTAAATACTTGGGATCAACAGTTCAGAGTAGGGGTGAAGACTGTCAGGAGTGATTTGTGAAAGACGGGTACCAGTAAGAGTGAAAGAGAAGGTCTACAAGAGGGTAGTGAGACCAGCTATGTTATATGGGTTGGAGACAGTGGCACTGACAAAAAGGCAGGAGTCAGAGCTTGATGTGGCAGAGTTAAAGATGTTAAGATTTGCACTGGGTGTGATGAGGATGGACAGGATTAGGAATCAGTATATCAGAGGGTCAGCTCAGGTTGGACGGTTTGGGGACAAAGCCAGAGAGGTGAGATTGCATTGGTTTGGACACGTGCTGAGGAGGGATGCTGGGTATAATAGGAAAAGGATGCTAAGGATGGAGCTGCCAGGTAAGAGGAAAAGAGGAAGGACTAAGATAAGGTTTATGGATGTGGTGAGAGTGGACTTGCTGGTGGTTGGTGTGACAGAGCAAGATGCAGAGGACAGGAAGAAATGGAAACAGATGATCTGCTATGGTGACCCCTAACAGTAATAGCTGAAAGAAGAAGAAGACAAAGTGGAGGCAATCAAATACTGGCTAGACAACTTCATAAGTGAGTGTGAGGTCCAGGTGGCGGTCCTTTGGACCTATGGTCCAGCATTACTAGGCCATTCTATCCCCATTGTCACAAGGAAGAGGCTCTGAGTGATATTTGTTTGTGCGATTAAATGTTTTTAGGTGAACGACAATCTGTTTAGGCTATATCAGTTATTTTTTTTTCCATTTAAACAAGAAACATGTTTATTAAATTATTACCTCACCTTGGAAGACACAGACATTGATGTAGTCACAGAGACCTGTTTCAAGGCTGTGCAGAACACCAGTTTACACCTCCTTCCATACATTCAGACCACAAATTAAAGGTGTGAAAACTAAAGAAGGTAGTATATCAATATTCATTAAAGATAAATACACCTCCAGATTTGTTAAACAGTATGATTCCCTGGAGATATTTCAGGTGCAATTAACTGTTGGTAGGACATCTATTCAAGTCATTACTAGTTACAGGACCCACTCCATGAATCAGGACACCCATTCTGCCTATTTGTATCTACTTGAGTCTATCAAGATACATCTGAACACCATGGTTTTGGATGACTTTAACTACCCATCAATTGGCTCTGTAAATTACTTGTGCTCAAACTCACTTGCCCAAAGGTTCCTTCACTTTGTTAACTCCAATGTCTTGGACCAGCTGGTTGACACCCCCACAAAGGGTGCCAACATTCTGGATCTGGTGCTTACCAATATGGGGGACCACTGTAGCTCCCCCACTATGAGGTCTTATCTGGTGAGATCTAAACATAAATCAGTCTCATTCGAACTATCATACCTGACCCCCCCCAACCCCCAGCAGCAACTAAACTATAAAAACTTCTCCAAAGCAGATTATAACATTTTACGGGATGGTATAAATAGCTTCACTGCACCTCCCCCTCATATGGAATTGGCAACTATGCTGAGTTCTGTACCAGTGTTATATACAAACACCTGTATAACTGCATTACTCAGCCATACCTGTCAGGACCAAAACAAGCTTCTCAAGAAAGAGCAAACCTGCTTGGTGAAAAAACAACAAAGAACTGGAACTATGACTGAGAAATAAAGCAACAAATGTTTTAGTGTTTTTATAAACATACTTTGAAATGTCCCAATTATAACAAGTTTCTGTTTTCAGTTTTAGAACAGGGTGTCTATGACTTGAGGGGTGGATTTCAGACAGAGATAGAACAAAAGGAAGCTTTATGGCAAATTACATTAAATTCTGACAGAACCAGAATTAAATGATGTTGTTAACATCAAATGTTTTTTAAAGCACCGTAGAGTACATTTATTTAAATAATATACAAAAGTTTTTAACTGAATGTGTGTTTTTTAAGAATGTATGTTATTTTGATTAATTGATTACAGTGGTCAATATGTTCCAATATGTTCCAAACAAGTGTAATTTTTTTTATTGGACAGTAGATGTATTTAAATCACTGGTTGTTAATTTTATGTTTTTTGATGACGTCTTAGACAAAAGCGTAAAATAAACCGTTGTTTACGCTAAAACATTTGTTCCTTTATTTCTCAGTCATAGTTCCAGTTCTTTGTTGTTTTTTGTTTGGTGGTTTCTGGAAGTTCGAGTTGGTTTTAGTTTTTAAACCTGCATGGTAGACAACTGCCATTAACAGGCTTTACAATAAGAGGAAGAAATTGTTGTCTAAGAGTAAGAGGGAGCGAGCCTTAAATTGGAAACATTCCCTCCTCAGCTTAAACAAGCAAATAAGACTTCCTGTGAAGTTCTCCAAAGCAAACTATGAATCCAAATTAGCTTCCTCAACTGGACAACCATAAGGTATTCTTTAGTTATAGCCATAACCTAAAATGAAAGGTCCAGATATGTGCCGAACTGGAAGTTAATGATACCACATATACTGAGCCTGTGGATATAGCTAACCAGTTGGCCAGCAGGTTTTGTGAAAACTCCACTCCCCTGTCTCCAACACACGTACCCGATGACATCCCTACCACCTGTCCCCTACCTCGTATCTCTAAAGAAAAGGTCATAAATGCCCTCTCTAAGGCCAAGAAGACCACATGTGATAACATCCCAGCTGCATCCTATATGGGCTCCAACAAGAATTAACAACACCACTGGGTACTCTTTTCAATCATAGTCTAAGCACCGGCTTCATCCCAGCTGAATGGAAAATGAACCACTATTATTCCCTTGCACAAAGATGGTGCTTTCACTGACAATGGGAAATACAGACCTATTAGATTAACTAGCCTTATGTGCAAGGCCATGCAGTGAATCATCATGGACCTTATCAACAAAGATATAGGTAATCTCCAAACACTTCACCCTACTCAGTTTGGATTTGTCAAAGGGAGATTGTGCCTGTTAAACCTAGTAGACTTCTTTGAGACAGTCACCAAGGCCCTGGATGAGGGAAAATCTGTGCATACAGCCTACTTAGACTAGCCCCCACTCAGGCATCATTGACAAACTCACCCAGCTAGGTATCAACCCTTATATCGTTCGATGGGTCACTAACTGGCTCATTGGTTGAATACATGCAGTCAAAACAGGGGAATCCAACAGCAGACCTGTAACCAGTGGTGTTCCACAGGCATCAGTCCTGGAACCTCTTCTGTTTGGAATATATTTCTCTGAAGTACAAGCAAAACCTAAAGGTCTGAGGCTGACAAAGTTTGCTGATGACTGCAAACTGGGAGATGTCATAGAATCTCCAAATGATGTCAACATCCTACAAGAGGGTCTTACACAAACAAATGATTGGTGCCAAAGTCATGGCCTTAAACTCAATGCAAAAAATGTATTATCATCCCTTTCAGTAAGAGTGATATTTCTTCTAACTACTACATCAATAGTAACCCCCTAAGTAAGCACTCACTTGTGACAGACCTGTGTACACAGGTTGACAGCAACCTTACCTTTGATCACCATGTCTCCACAGAGGTAAGAAGGTCATTCTATATTGCTCATCTCATAAGGCATTGCATCCAGAAAAGAAGTTATAACTTCCTTGTACTCTTCCCTCAAAAGGCCAATAACTGAGTATAATGCACCTTTTGGTATGTACCTTTCCAAGCAGCTGCAACAACTGGACAGAGCACAAAGGTTCCTCACAAGGAAAATTCAAGGTCTTAAGCATCTGTCCTATGTGGATCATCTGAAATCATTGTCAGTTTATTTTGTTTCATACAGACTACTCAGAGGTGATATCTGCCTTGCATATAAGGCAATCTCTGACCTTCCTTTATTGGAAATGTTGCATATCCACAAGTCAAATGGTACATGGTTTCTTGCTGTAAAGACTTTAACCTGGTATGTGACATTAATAGAACCTACTGGAGGGACAGATTTGTCTCCCAGAGGTTACCACACCTTCAGAACAGACTCCTACTTCATGTCAAACAGAGCACCTCATTGGCCTTCAAACTCAGTCTGGACATTTGGATGTGTAACTGTAAATTCACCTTGGGGGATCCACCAATGTCCCTCTTGGACAGGGGCATTAGGTGCTGATCATGGAAATAAGGGTAGAACTTGACTAGGCTTGTAACGGCCCTAGGGCCATTAGCCTAGTAACTTCCTATGATAATGTATGACATAGGCAATCTTACATTTATATAAATGAAATCAAACCATACTGACACATTTCCAGTTGCAAACATTGTACATTACAAACCACATTGACATAACTGTAGTTGCAAACATTATACATCAGTTATCATGTATCCAGTCATTGTCAGTCAAACATTACATAGCTCGTTCAAGTCCTGCCTTCTTTTTAACCTCGTTCCTCCTCTGCATGTATTGTACCCACAATTCCCACTTTTTCCTATTACTATATTCACTACCTCCAGTGCAGTTGGTTTAAACTTTGATTTCCATTTTCTAGTAATTGTTTTTTTTTTTTTTGGCAGCCACCATAATTAAACTCAGCAAAACTTTACTATGTCTAGGCAATTCTGATTCTGTTATCATAGCCCAAAAAAATCATTTTCTTAGATGCACCAATTTGCTCACCCAGTATCTTTGACATGGCAGTCTGCAGGCAATGTTTAAAATCTGCCAGTTCATTACACGCCCAGAGAATATGTTACCAGTTACCTCTTTCTTCCCTATCACACCTGCAACATTTGCTGTCTACCACAGGAAAAAAAGTTTTGAGTCTACTTGGGTATAAAATACCTGTGTAAGCACTTCAAGCAAAGATCCTTAATCTTGTAGACATTGCTGTATATTTGGGAATCGTACATATATTTCTCCATGTATCAGTGAATGGATTTTCATACACAAAGTCCTACCTGACACAGAAGTGGTGGGCTCATCAAGTCATGGGTCACTTAGAAAAGCATTCAATCAATTAGACAGGGTGGCCACTGTCTCAGAGATATACATGACAAAGCATACAGAGAGGAATGCCAGATTCATCCGTCACTATACAGGTACATGTAAGAAGCCTAGTGCCACCTCAGTGCCTCCTCACCTGAGACTGGGGATGATATTTTATCCATATTTGTTCAGTGAGGCTGGTGTCCCAGCCAGGTAGATTTGTAGTGCTCTGAAGGCATTATGTTATGTACATTTATACATTTCAATGACAATACATCTTCTCTTACCACTAAACATGCAAGCACAGATATTAACTTGTATCCAGATAAAACAAAACACCTTCTTTTGCCACTACAGATGCCAGCACAGATATAAACCTGCATACAATGGTAACATCTTTACAGTCTCTACAGCCAGATGGACATGGATGACAGAGTGAATGATCTCATCACAGCTTCTCTAGCCATCCTTAATCAGGGCCCAGTGCTCACTGTATACAAAATAAACCCATGGTTGAAAAAGAATTTATGTACTCACCATAATGTTCCATTCTTACATATGGGTTCAAAGCCAATCTTTGGCTCTGACTTGGCCGATTACAAAGCTCAAAGTCTCTCAGATGGCTCGTGGCAAGGTAGGTATCCCATAGTGCACTAATAAGAATCCCCAGATCTTGTTTGCTGCTGTCTAAAAAAGTTATAGAAGGTATTTCCACGAGGAACAACAAAGATGAAAGGTCTCCACCCTAAGGAAGGTAGATACCATCTTGTCTCCAGATCCTCCAAGGATACATGGATGGGGGTAGGTGGGTGGGTTCGTAAGAATGAAGGGCGAGATGGACTACAAACATGGAGCGTTATGGTGAGTACATAACTTCTTTAAGTTCTGTCATCCTATCTTGCCTTCATTCTTACATATGGAACAGCATCCCTAGCACCTTTTTCCCGGGTGGCTCACGGGAATATACTCCTAAGAACCGTGGAACCAAAGGAGGCTCTACTCCTGGAGGCTAAGTCCAATTTGTAATGAGTAATAAAGGTATGAGGGGTAGCCCAAGTTGCTGCTGCACATATACTGTCAATTGGAATTCTGGCTTGAAAGGCAGCAGATGTGGATATGGACCTGGTAGAATGAGCTTTAATTTTAAACGGGAGCTCTTTGCCATTAGAAGAGTAAATAAAAGATATACAATTTGAAATACAGTTTGATAATGTTATCTTGGAGACTGGCATACCTTTTCTCGTCTCAGAAAAAGATACAAACAATTGGTCTGATCTCCTAAACTCCTTGGTTCTATGTAGATAGAACTTTAACTGTCTGTGAACATCAAGTTGATAAAACTTATATTCCACTTTGTTTGAATGATTAGGAAAAAAGACTGGCAGTTCAATAGTTTGATTCATATTAGATTGAGAACAAACCTTGCGGATGAAGGATGGATTTGTACGAAGGGAAACTCTGTCTCTATGAAAAATCAAGTAAGGAGGTATGACTGAAAGTGCTTACAACTCTGACACTCTTCTGGCGGATGTAATGGCTACTAGAAAAATGGTCTTCCATGAAAGGAACTTTAATTCATAAGTATGTGTGGGTTCAAAAGGTGTGGAAGTAAGTTTGGACAGAACAAAATTTATATCCCAGGGAGATACAGGTTCTTAAAAGGGAGGTCTTAGCAAGGCAGTGCCTTTCAAAAATGATTTACACAATCTGTGAGCCATAAGATTAGGTTCATGTTGTCCCAAATGAAAATTGGAGATCGCTGCTAATTGAACTTTGATTGTAGCAGCAGCTGATACCTGATGAAAAAGTTAGGTTAGGAATTCTAACACCAAGGGAATGGAGGCTGTGTAAAGATCTATGTTTTTTCTCGTGCCCAGAGAGAAAATCTTTACCATTTACTAGCATATAATTTTCTCGTAGAAGGCTTGTGAGAAGACATCAGGATATGTGTAACTGCAGGGGAGAAATCATGAAGCCTGACTAGGGATGGAAGTGGAGCAGCCACGCTGTCAAGTTGAGGGTGTGGAAACAGGGATGGAAGGTGCCTGACATATGTGTCAGAAGGTCTGGTACTGGGTCCAGAGTCCATGGATTGTCCAGAAGGTGAGGCCCGAGAAAGGGGAACCACATCTGACGAGGCCAGTAAGGAGTGATAAGAATCATTCTGCTTCCCAAGGTCTTTGCTTTCTGGATCACTTTCAATATTAGCGGAAAGGGAGGGAAGGCATAAAGAAGTCCTGAGGGCCAACTGTGATCAAGTGCATCTCTCAGTGTCTCCCCTGTGGGGGGATAGGGGAGAAGTAGCTGTTGCATTTGGCATTCATTGGGCTGGCAAACAGATCGCAGCAAGGCTGTTCCAATTTGCAGAAAATCTATTCTGCAACTTTCTGATTCAGAGATCACTCGTGAGGCATCAAGATTGCCCTGCTGAGCTTGTCGGCTATCACACTGGTTGTCCCCAGGATGTGCATTGCAATTAGAAAGCAGTGGGAAGATATTGCCTACTGACAAAAATGAAGAGCCTCTCAACATAGGAGGTAGGATCTGGTTCCTCCTTGTTTGTTTATATATCATACCACTGACATATTGTCTGACTGAATTGCTATTGTCCCTAGAGGAAGAAAGTCATGAAGTGCTTGCAATGCTAGTAGCACTGCTCTCATCCCTAGGACATTGATATACAAGTGAGCCTCGTGTTCTTGCCATGTGCCTTGGACTGTCTTGCCTAGATAATGCCCCCCTTCCTATCTGAGAGGCATCCGTGGTCACAGTAGCAACAGGTTTGCAAGGAATGAATGCTGTCTCTATCATTAGCTGATTGGACTGGCTCCACCAACAAAGGTCCTTTTTGTACAATTCTGTTATCAAAATAGGATGAGACAGAGGCAGTTGTTGAAGAGACCTCTGGGAAAAGAGTACCATTGAAGAATTCTCATATGTAGTCTGGTTAGTGGAACTAGAGTTATAGTAGAGGCCATGGTTCCTAGAAGTTTGAGCACTGTCTTCGCTTTGACTTTGTGTTGGGGAGGTAGGCTGTATATCTGTTGTCTTAGATTTTGTATTCTGTCTGCAGGAAGCAGAGACATCATTGCGACTGTGTCTATTTATGCACCTATAAAAGTCACATATTGAGAGGGCGACAAGGCAGACTTTTCCCAATTTATAGTAATCCCTAGCTGAGTGCAGACGTGGATGGTTGAATCCCTGGGTTGTAGAAGTAGGTGCCTAATGGTGGCAGTCAGGAGCCAGTTGTCCAGGTACGAAAACACTTGGAATCCAAGACGTGTCAATTGAGCCATTACTACCGCCACACATTTGGTGAACACCCCGGGGGCTTTGGTGAGACTAAAGGGCAGAGCACAAAATTGGCAATGACTGGCTCCCAGCTGGAAGTGTAAATGACTTCTCGATGCTCTGTCCATTTTTATGTGGTAGCATGCATCTTGGAGGTCTATGGAGCACATCCAATTGTCGTTCCCTAACAGAGGGAGTATAGATTGCAGTGTTACCATTTGGAACTTGGACTTCTTCACTGATTCGTTTAACTTGCTGAAATCCAGAATGGGCCTCCAGTCCCCTGTTCATTTTGGCACTAAAAAGAATCTGGAGTAAGTTCTGAATCCTATCTGGTCTGCAGGGAAGGTTTGGATGACTCTCTTTTAAAGCAACTTTTGGAATTCTATAGTTGCTTGATCCCTGTGATTGGGTGGGACATCTGGGATTTTCTTAGTGGGATGAGGTGGAAAAGTGAAAGGTATGGAGTATCCCCTGGAAATTATTCTTTGTAGCCACTTGTCTTAGGTGATGTTGTGCCAGGCTTCTGGATACAATGATAAGTGACCCCCGACTGGCTCCAGAGAAGTGCAGTTCGGCCCCACTTCAGGAGTGCTGATAGGGATGTCCACGAAAGGAATCGTGGCCACCCTGGTTTTGTGAACCCCCCCCACCTCTAGGGCGGCATCTACCATTACTTCCTCCTCCTCTGCCTCTGGAGGAGGAATCACCTTCTCTGAGATTTCTTGAACCACACTTTCCCACCTCTCTGACTCTTAGGGTATGTTCTAGAAAGGATGGAAAAACGTACTCCCATGGCAGAGAGAGCTTTCCCTTCCTGCTCGCACCTGGTGAGTGTATCTTTTACCTTTGGTCCAAACAGAGAGGAACCGTCAAAGGGGGCATTGGTAAATGTAGATTTTAAGGGCTCCGCAAAGTTACATAAGTGCATCCAGGAGTGTCTCCTAAGGGAAACTCCTAAACCCACTGCCCTGCTGCCTCATGGAGGAGTTAACAATGGAGTTTAAGGTAGACAACTGAGCAGTAACCTTCTCAGGGACTCCTTCAGCTAAGGTACCTTGGAGAGTATCTCCTAGCTCCTTTAGGAGATCTCTTTGAAGCCTAGTGAAATGGGAGAAGTAATTCAGCGATCTGAGTGTAAAAGCCACTGAAGAGAAGATACGCTTCCCATATCTGTCCATCATTCGAGACTCCTTGTTCGGTGGATGGACAGATGAGGAAGTTTCCGCTAGATCCTTCTTTGTGGCTGCTGCCACCACCATGGCATCTACATTCACACCTTTAGTCAAAAACTCTTTTTTTTGGGGGGATGAAAGAAATTTGTTGGGCCTTCTGTGGACTTGTTCCACGACATCAGGAGTTTTCCACACCTTTCGACTGACTAAATCTAAGAGCTCATCGAAAGGTGGAGACACCCAAGAGGCTGAAGGTTGACACCCGAAAGCCTCCAGGTACACTGACTCATCAGAAGGGATGACAATGGCCCAGCTGCCTCTCTGTTTCAGGATATCTAGGATATCTATGAAGGAGATATCATCAGAGGATGACCTAGAGAACCCTTCTGACTCATCGAGGTGAGTGTCAGAGGTGATGGACTCATCAGGGGAGTCTACATGCTTCCTCTTGCAAGTTCTCCTCTGAGGAGGCTCCTCAGAAGGGTATTTTGGGGAGGTCTCAGAAGACTGGGGGCCACCCAATGGGGGCTCCTGAGGCTGTAGGTCTCTGCTGTCAAGAGAGAGAGATGGTGCTGAGACAGAGGTCAGAGCTTGAGGGGGAAGAGCATCGGTACCTCTGTGTGGAGCTGAAGACCTAGACAACATGCTCCTCATCATCTCGAAGGCACATCTCTCCAGCTCCGAGGGCACCCCCCGGGTTCCGAGGGAGCGGAAGTAGCCCTCTGCTCCAAAGCGATCAGCTCCAAGATAGATGCAGGATCCAAGCTCAACTGAGCCAACACACTGAGAGGCTCGGAACCGAGGAAGTTCGGGTCCAAGTGTCCCTGTCGGGGCCGGGACTGGTGAGCTTCGGCTCCTAGACACCAAGGATGGCGCCAAAGGTGTCAGAGCAGAACTCGGCTCTGAGACAGATAAGACAGGTGTTGGAACCAATGGTTGCACAACAAGTGGCACTGAGAGCTCTGGCTCCGAAGGACCAACATAGCTCGGAGGAGGAACAGAAGCAGGTAGTATGGCCTTAGACAACTCCAGAACTGATTGGGTCAGAGCCGGCAACAAGTTAGCTAACACCGATGACTTCAAGAGTCTTAGCACTACTCTCTCTATATCCTCTTCAGAAAGACTCTTGGAGGATCTGGAAGATAAGGTAGGTGATCTAGATCTCTGCAAAATCAGAAATCTGAAGTTGGGGAGACCGGTAATAATTCTCTAGACCAGCTCCGAGGTAAGCGTCAGCTCAAAAAAACTTGAAGATGAAGAGCTGGCTAAATCCTCCTCAAAGAAAGGCTTAAGGAGACTTTTCAGGATCAATTTGTTCTTCCTTTCCTGGAGAACCTGAGAACTAAAGGAGTGGCAAAAGGAACATGTCTCCTGAAGATGAATGGCTCCTAGGCAGTAAACACAATTACTGTGTCCGTCAGTCAGGGACATTTGTTGAGAACATTTGAGATGCTTTTTAAAACCCAAAGGTTTATGATCCTTTGATTCCTTAGACATATTGTCACAAAACACAATCACAAGAGGAAAAAGCAGGAAGAGAGGATAAGGTCCTCTAACTTAAACGGGCCTAGCCCTGCTAAAGAAGCACTACACACAAGGAAAAAACAACAGAGGACTAGGTCCTCTAACTTAAACAGACCTAGCCATAAACAGAGGAGGAAGCTATGTCAACAATTTGCAACAACTGCAATAAATTCAACAAACACTCTGCTAAATAGTTCTAGCTAATAAGAGTTAATAAAGGAACACTGCATACAGCTATTAATTTTATACTACTTATTCTAGACAAAAACACAAGTTGAGAAAAGGTCCTAACCAAAACACGGACCTATGCCTAAGATATCTAAATATAGCAAAAAACTAGCACACCGAAGAATGGATACCACTCAGAAGAAAAGGGGCCTGCGGAAGCGACGGCCAAGTTTTCAAAAACAACTTTGCAAATATCCAAAAAACACCATAACTAATTGACTACTATAATAACAACAATTAAGCTATTTATACTACGCTACTATTATCAAAAAGCGACCACTATAGAAAAAGAATAATGAAAAAAATCCAACTTAGCCACGGCCAAGAAAGAGAGCACTTCTGAACTCATAGATGCGGCAAACGAGATCTAGGGATTCTTACTAGTACACTATGGGATACCTACCTTGCCATGAGCCAACTGAGAGACTTGGAGCTTTGTAATCGGCTGAGTCAGAGCTGAGGATCTGCTCCAAACCCATATGTAAGAATGAAGGTGAGACAGGACTACAGAACATGTAGTGTTTCCACAGATTTCATGTCAAAAGTTCTTTACAACCAATTATCCTAGTTGACATTGCTGTCACATATGCCCACTGCACTTTTTCAGTAGGTGTACTGGACACATACTCACAAACATGGGCAGGAAATTAATGACAGGGCCATTGCTAATTAATGCTGGTGCTGGAATGTTGTGTTACCCACACCAATCGTGTTCTGTGCATGCTTACCAGTCTCAGTAACAACAAAATCATGACAGTTGTTTGGAAAATATTGTCCACTGTACTCAGTAAAGGTATGCTGATAGGCTATTTGAGTGGTCAGTGCATAATGTGTTTAATCCAAAGATATGCAGTATGATAAACTTATCATGGATATCCATGTCCTATAGATTAGGAAATTATTCCTGTTGAATCATCTGTTAAGTATCTAAGTGTAACTATGAAAATGTACAAGGGGTGCTGAAAAGTTTTAAGTCCGAACAAGAAGGGCATGACACTTCCAAGTTATTCATTATATAGTCTCCCCAAAGTTCAGCACATTTGGCACTTTATGTCTGAAGTTTCTGTAATCGTGCCAAAAAAGTCTGAAGTCTGGTCACTGAAATACTGCTCCACTGCTGCAAACCCCTCTGGGTCACTCAAAAACTGATGTCCCTACATACTCTTTTTAAGATTTGAAAATAGGAAATAGTAAGATGGAGTAAAATTTGGTGAGTAGGGTGGATGGTCTATGCACTCCAACCCCAATTTTGTCAAAACATCCATCATTTTGCCAGCTTTGTGAATAAGTTAATTGTGTTGCAGAAAGAGAATTCCTTTACACAGCTTCCGTCTCCTTTATTCTTTCAATGCCTCCTTTAATCAGCACAGCAAGTTACAGTAGTATTCTGCATTAACTGTTTGGCCCCTTGAAACATAGTTATTACAACACCTTCCTGATCCCAAAACACTGTGTCCATGATCTTTCCTGCTGACTTTTGGGTCTTGAACGTCTGGCCTTAGTGAACCTGACTGCTGCCATTGCATGGACTGTTGTTTTGTCTCAGGATCATAGTGGTGTAACCATGTTTCATTGGAAGTAACTAGTCATTACAAAAAGTAAGCACCAGCTCGACGAAAATGTCGCAAAATCAACTTGGAAGAGTCCGCTCGACATCATTGGCATTCAAACATCTGGGCACCCACTGCTTATGGATTGTAAACCCAACACAGTTCCTGGATATCTGTAGTGTCTCAGCAATTCTTTTAGCCAATATTCACCGATCTGCCAAAATCAGGTCATGGACATGGTCAGTAATTTCAGGAGATGACACTGTTTGAGGCCTCCCAGACCTTGCTGCATCTTTGATCACAAAATCTCCACACTGAAAATTTGCACATCACGTCTTCACAGTTGAGTAAGAAGGACACTTGTCACTCAGTGTTTGCATCATACATTCATGGATTTCCTTTTGAGTTTTCTTCTGCAGGAATAGGAACTTCATGACAGTTTGGAGTTCCACACTTGAAAATTCCACACTTTTCGTTGACATGGTTCTATCAATGATCTGAAACAATGTCAAAAAATAGCACTACGATTCTGCAAATTGGCAATTTACAAGATGAAATATCCCTCTCTTCAGCTACAAAGGCAAAATAATGCTCAGAATTTAGAAAGCTGGTCGAGTTTTGAACTTTTCAGCACTCCCTCGTCATTCTAGCAGTCATGTCACTGGCGTCATGCATAGATGTTATATAATTAAAAAGAACATCTTAAGGACAATTAGCAGTACACACACTAATGTGATTACTCCCTTATACAATGCTCTTACTAGACCACATATCATCTGTGGTGGGGCAGTTTGTATATACACCAAGGTTTCTATATATTAATGGGAAAGAATGCAAAGAGCATTTACAAGGCAAATACACGGACTTCAAAGGATGGAATACAAGGACAGATTAAGGGCTCTAAAACTATATTCAGTGGAATACACACTTATGAGATGCAACGATATTTAAAAACATTCAAGGTCTGATAGAAATGCTACATGTAAATAAATCCCAATCCTTCCCCACCACACACTCCAGAGACCTCAACCTCATTACCACAATTAACAAAACATGCTGGAGGGACAGGTTCATACCCAGAGACTGCCTATGCTATGTAAACAGACTTCCCATACTTGTCAAGCAGAGCACCTTGCTGACCCTCTTCAAGAGAAATATTGATGAATGGATGGGAAACAAAATTCACCCCGGGATAACTCAAGTGCCTCTACTTGACAGTGGCACTGAAAACTAAGGTTATTGGCACTATGCCAGGGTAATCCTATGGCTAGGCTTGTAAAGGCCCCAGGGCCATTAGCCTAGTACACACCTATGAAAAAGTGGCATCGTTATTTATTGTGGAACTTTCTGATCACAATGCCAGCACAAGAAACAGAAACCTTTTGGTCAAGATGCCCCTTACATCATCATTAATAAATAATTATTTTGTTTGGGGGGATAAAATCTGAAACTCATTATTACTACATGTTATATTATTTCATTATTTAACCATTTTAAGACTGAAATGAATGACTGGGCTCGTTAGTCTGTCTATGAGATTAAGTATTTATGGTGGTAAACTCCTTGGTGGCCTAAATTAGGGTTTTGAGTAACCACTAACTCTATATTATTCACAATGGCAATAACATGCATGTTTCTGAAACAGGCTTGTCTATTTCTTCTGATAACTCATGTGGACTGTCCCTCCAAGTGAGTTATTTGTGAGGCAGGCTCCAATCCAAAATGTGCCATAAGTGTCTTTTTCCTCTACAGTGGCTACATCTGGCATGGAAGTGCATAAGTCATGCTGGTGAAAGTTCCAGTGGGAAGTGTGATGATGTCACAGCCAAGAGATACAGATAAAAAGGATAACAGCTGAATATATGGGTGGCTTGTGGCTGATGTGAAGACTGAGAGTTCTCAGTAGTGGCTAGGCGATGTGGCTGTGCTGTCAAGCACCCACAACAGCAAAAATGTGTTGGGTTCCTCAACTGTACACAGTAGGGGATCTGCTTTAGCTGACACTGAGAGTGGATATGATGTTACATGCTCTGACAGCATTGACAGTGATGTCATTCAGATGCAATGTTCTGCAGCTACTATAGATGTTGCCCCACAACCATAATCAGGGGATATGCATGTGGAGAGCCTGTATGTGGGGGGATCTGTATCAGGTGACACTGTGTAAATGACACAGACTGTTAAGGCTGCATGTTGTAGTTCCTGTGGTACAGGGTTTGATTTCCTCAACCCTCATTTGCCTACTGTGTGACCTTGAGCAAATCACTTAACCAGACATTGCAACTGGGTCGACCCTGAAGACAGACTGTGCGTCCAGCGGGCCTACCCAGTTAAGAAATGGATATTTATTTAATGATGTCACTATGTCTGCATATGGGTGGACTGTCATATGGATAAGTCAAGTGGTGTAGGGTGGATTCCAATGAAGAGGTGAGTCACACAGTATACTTCAATACAGCCCGCTGGCATATTATGGGATTATAGTTGAAGGAGTGAGTGTCACTAATCACACTTTGTATATCATGTACTTAGCTCACTCAGCTGTAGAATGCAGTATGCTGACCTTAGAGGCTCAGCTGTACAGCACTATTGTGACAGCTGACTGCACTATCCAGTGTGCAAAAAGATTAAGACATGGCTCAGGACATGCCAGACATGGCAGACATGGAGGAAAGCAATCAGCAACTCATTGAAGAACTGTTGACTGTGAAAGTGCGAAGTTAGCTCACCAAATAGCTAATGTGTAACCTGTGATAGAGAAATGACCAGTGATTTTTAGTACTGTAACAAACCCATGGCATGTATGGAGATGAGTGGCCTCCCTTTATCTTTCATGATGTTATGGCAAGTATGGAGATGAGTGGCCTCCCTTTATCTTTCATGATGTCATGGCATGTATGGAGATGAGTGGCATCCCTTTATCTTTCATGATGTCATGGCATGTATGGAGATGTGTGACCTCCTTAAATCATTCATGGCTGAGTATGTCTGCATTACTAATTCTGCACCTGTCAATGTCTTTGAAGTACATGTGAGGCACAACACCCAGGAGCAGTCACATGGCACTCAATCCACTGTCACAGATTGTTCCTGTACTTAAATTGGTCTTTGCACACAGCTTTACATCGAGGTAAGAGGTCTGCATGTGTACTTGGTGGTCTCAGTGTAGTGGACAGCAAATGCACCAGGATTACAGTAATCAGTTGATGACATGAGTACCAACAATTAGGTGCAGATATCAACATGAAAGCGCCTCTGTCAAGACATCTCAGGGGGTGTAAGGACTAGCACAAGTATCCATTGCTGACAACTCCCCACTGGCAGGCTTTGTTCTAAAGTCAACAGTTACCTGGGCCATAGGGATGGATGACAGTGGTCTGGTAGCACTCAGTGTAGCAAGGTTATTGCCATGGACTGATATTCTTTTCAAACAGCTGTCATGAATGCTCATTTCAGTTTGACTGCCTCTGCATATCTAGGAGTTTGTGATGGACGTGCAGTGTCACACACAAGTTATACATTCACTGCATGCTGAGGTGTGTTGTGCTCTCTTGTGCAGTGTATATCTCTCCTCTCTTTTTATGTGCAGTAGTAATCCATATACATGTCTTGTTAATGTTCTTGGGTATGATTCTGTCACTGAGAGTGGCTATGTATATAGATGATCGCTAGTCTATGTTACGTGTCTGCAAGTTACATTCATTTTTCTGGCTATATGACATATTACTTACTGACCCACAAAAGGTACTTTGCTCAGTGTCATCTATGTATGTCCTTGCATTGTATATTTTCTGTTATGCTTGGTTGAAATACTAAATTCTGTCCAAGTCCATCCACAGTATCATATTCTGTACCTAGATCTAGCTTGTTATTTTACTGTTTGCAGGTTGGGGAGGGGGACTGTCTACCCTGCTTCTAGCAAGTACTCTGGTACAGCAATGCCTTGCCTGGTGATATAAGGCTTACTGGATGATATATGATGTTGGTGATGTTTCCAGGCACTTCTCCTCATGCATTGCACTGCCCCACTCTTTAACCCTTGATGCTTTAAACTACATATCTGAATGAGACCCTCACTCTCACTTGTACTGTTAAAACATATTGTACAGCCAACTACATGCCGCAACAGTGCCTGCAGGTACGGATACATACTGCCTAGAGTGCTTCTTGAGATTTTCAGTGAAGGTAAAGGGAGAGCGAGTGCTGTTCAACACAACTGAAGATTTGTTTTACAAACATTTTTTTCTAAATCTATATAGATGTTATATCTGGGTATATACTGGCTGTTTCAAAACAGAGATGGTTTTCAAAGAATTTAAATCTTATTCTTTCTGTTCTTATAAGTTTTTTTTTTTTTTTTTTTTTTGCTAATTGACTGGTCTTTTTCCAAGGCTGATAATTAGCACTTTATTTTTTGTGAAAAATGCTACGTAAAGAGTTGCAGAAAAGTTCATCTTATTCATGTCACCCAACCTAGATGAAGTTACAGCATTTGAAGCCATCAGCAAAACAGATTTGTTTAGCCAGCATTTAATCACATTTACAACCACAGCAATGCGGAACAGAAAATAAAATTTCTGTTTCACAGAATATGTCAACTGCAGTCATAAAGGCTGACAAAGAAGAACAACCATTCTAGAACCTGCATAATTCTTCAGTACTTAAAATGCTATGTTTTCAGATGACAAAGTTCATGTTAAAATTATACTTGAATATAACATGAATTATGTATAACATTACTGATGAGTTTGTAAAACTATCACATATAAAAGATGCAATTATCTCTTTTAGACTTAGTTTAAAAATGACTATCTCAATTACTGATTCTGCAGACTCATTACAATGCCTGGAGGAATCCAAGAGGAATGCAGACATCAGTTGTAATAAAATACCACTGTTAAAATTTGAGATGACACCACTACATACTGTAATGCCCCATGAGGGATGTTACTGCAGTAAGAGGAACTGCAAGTAGATTCCTTGAATATATTAATAATGTATACTTACCATTCAAGAGATTTTTTTAAAGAACCAGTTTATTTTTTTCAAGATCATTACAATATGTAATCACTAGTTCCTACCACGAGAGCTGCAATGAATGCCAGTTTTGCTAAGTTATTGATGGAGCAACTGAAAAATATTTATAAACAAGTCACATAAGGAGAATATATATATATATATATATATATATATATATATATATATATATATATATATATTTATAGAAGATGTAATGAATGTGACTTTGTTTTCAAAAGAAAATGAGGGACATGATCTATATTAACTAACTATACTAGCAGTTTAAGATACTGACTAAATCCTTCCTTCCACAAACCCGTTTTCCCATTTTTACACATGAGGTCAGGGTGTCACCTCTACAGTGACAATCATCTAGAGCCAAGGTTAACGTATTAAAATTTGAAATGTGCTCTTCTGTTCATGTTTATTTTTGTCTAATACCAACTTTTTCCTATTCAGTGGTGTGTGTGTGTGTGTTTGTGTGCACGCTCACGCACTTTGGGTAGGGGGGAGCTAGAGTTTATCCAACAAGCTACAAGAATCAGAAGGCACAGATCCAGTTTGGGACTCCATTGCATCTTAGGAGACATGCACATTTAAATACACACACACACACACACACACACACACACACACACACACACACACACACTTAGGAATAATTTGGAAGTTTACCTGTTTAGCCTATCGGGTCTATATCAGCATATCGAATGCTGAAAATGCCAAATGCAATTTCATCGAACTGAAATGTTCGAAATCTCAAAAGAGCGAACTGACAGAATATTGATTTCTTTCCCAGGGAAAGAAATTGGTGTTCCGTGCAAAAAAAAAATGTAATACTTTAAACACTAACAGAAGTGGGGGGCTGTGCCCCCCACATCCCCCTACTTAAACATACCAATTCTGAGACCGCACCACAGTGAAGGAAATAGCAAACTCCGATGACAGCCCACCGATTTCTTTCCCCTGGGAAAGAACTCAATGTTCCGTCAGTTCGCTCTTCTGACATTTCGAACATTTCAGTTTGATGAAATTAAATTCAGCGTTTTCAACATTTGAAATGCTGATAGGAACCCAGCCTATCAATATTTTTTTGTGATATGTTTTAAAACTGGAGGCCCTACCAAAACATACATGGAGACGGAGAACTTTTTTAGCATACAGGTATAAATCAAATCAGAAAACTAAGTATGAGGCAGTGACACTAACCTCTTGATAAAGTTAATTTGTTGTGTAAAGATATAGTCAATGATTTTGGTGTTAATTGGATTAGACCCCACCTCTGTATAAAATTAGTAGAAATTAGTCCATAACTAGGTAATACATTTACATTTGGTAGTGGAAGACCAGAAGGCTGTAGGTTCTATTCCTTATCCACGGGACTGGATTGCTGACAGCATCAATGAGACATTAAATTGATGTCCCATCTGCTTGAGTAGGTGGTGGCTCAAGTAGATATAAAGGATCTCATGCATCTATCGAAAAGAGTAGGAGAGTTTCCATGATACCCTGGCCAAATTTACATTAGTAGAAGAAATACCACCTGTGGTTAACTGAAAACAGGCCTCTAGCCAAAAAGGATTAACCTGGACAACAAAAGGACAACTACAAAAACAATGTAGTATATTGGAGTAACAAGTTTGTAGCATTACTGAAATCATTATTTTTTACTTTTCTCACAATCAAACAACAGATGCATACACAAATTGCTATCACTGGGATGAGGAAGCATGCTGTTATACATGTCTGACAGCAACAGGCTGGAAAATGTTCTGTTTGATTTTTGAGTTCCAACCCAGTCTGACATCAGAGGGGTACACTGTCAATCATTGTTTTTGGGGATAAGGGTGAGAAAACATATGTGTGTATATATATATATATATATATATATATATATATATATGGTTCCCCTTCACAATCTTGAATTACTGAATGATCAAAATTCAGTAACTCGAGACTGTAAAGTCAAACCAACAAAAATCCCGAAACCCACAAGCACGAAAACAAAAAACCCCGAACATACAGAACACATACACCACACAACACGCACACCATACAACTCACATCACATAAACTACAAGCCCTACACTACATGCACGCAGGGGGGCAAGCCCCCCATACCCCCCTACTTATATATTCTAACTCTGAGATTGCACTAATACACAAAATAAAAAACACCACACAAGACATTTTACACTGCCTCGCGCACACACACACATATACAGACCCATCCAACACTCACACTCATACTCCCATCTCCCTACCCTAACCCACACACACAACTTACAAAACGCACAAATACACTGACTTACCTTCACTTCTGTAAAACATCCCGACTCACACACTTCCCGTCCCGTAGCTGACATACATAAGCGCGAATTTGAGATATTTGAATTCGCGCTTATGCAGATTTGCGCTTATGGGTTTTCGACTTTACAGTCTCGAGTTACTGAATTTCGAGCATTCAGTAAATCAAGATTGTGAAAGGGAACTATATATATATATATATATATATATATATATATATATATATATATATATATATATATATATAAAATCACACACACACACACACACATATATATCTATATATATTTATATATATATATATATATATATATATATATATATATATATATATATATATATATATATATAGGTTTACTATCATATCGTCGCACCGACATTGTGAGAGTCTTCAGATTTCTGAATCGAAATATCAGAAGTCCCAAGAATAAACAAATTAAATGTAGAATGCAGCATATCGGTAAAGTCGACATCTCAGAAATATCGACTTTACCGAATATACTACACTTCCGGTCAACAATAATAAAATGCTTTTGCAGGGGGGCAAGCCCCCTACACCCCCCATGTCCCCTGCTACTTATATATGCAAGCTCCAAGATTGCACTGCAGTGAAGGAAAGGGTACATTTCTGATCCCCACTATAGTGCGATCTACATTCAAAATGTTGAAATGCACAAGAGCGAATGCATACAAGTATTTGCTGTTGTGCATTTCAACATTTTTCCCATTATTTCAAATTGTTGAAATGGGCAATCAGACATACATAATTCAAACGAAGTCTGATCGCCCTTTTGATTGTAAACCTATTCTTCTTCTTTCGGCTTTTTCCCAGTTAGGGGTCGCCACAGCGGATCACCTGTCCACTCATGATTGGCAGTGTAGTTTTACAGTGTCAATTTGCCAACTCAGCGCCCAACCTTCCACAGAAGGAACATACACACACGCACTCACGCATTGGGCCAATTTAGCGTATCCAATCCACCTACAACATGTCTTTGGGATGTGGGAGGAAACCAGAACACTTGGAAGAAACCCATGCGACCACAGGGAGGACATGCAGACTTCGCACAGAAGGCACTCCAGCCGAGGATCATAATGGAGAACCTCTTGCTGTGAGGTGACAATGCTAACCGCTGCACCACCACTGCCGCCCTTTTGATTGTAAACCTATATATATATATATATATATATATATATATATATATATATATATATATATATATATATATATATATATATATATATATATATATATATATATATATAGATATATAGATATATACACACACACACACACATACATATATATATATATATATATATATATATATATATATATATATATATATATATATATATTCTTTTTTGAGTAAGGTAGATAAGAAGGCAGGTACTATTCACAGATATGTTGCAAGCATTTGTTTTCTCACTTCATTGTGAACTGCTACTTTGTCATTCGTTTCATTTAACTTTACAGCCAATGTTCTCTGAGGTAAGGTACCAAAGGCTTTCCTAAGACCAGATATATTGCATCCACAGGGCTCCTCTTCTCACTGATGAAATCGATATAGAAACTGATCAGATTTGGCTGGCAAGACTTATGAAGTCCAGAAATTTCAGCAGAAGCAGCCAAGAGAATTATCCACTACCTATATCAAGGATGCTAGCATGCTGCCCTGGAAAGGCAATGTGACCCAGAGCTATGTAACTGCAGAGCTTCTTACTAGATCATTTTATGATAACATAATGATTGTTACATTTTCCAGTCCTGCAGCTCTTTTTATGTACACATGTTACATATGCCTCAATAGTTTACCTATCACTTCTGCTAACACTTTTGTCAGCCTGGGGAGCAATTAATTTAGGCTCAACACTATATCCCACAGAAGTCCCTTTTCACTTTCCAGTCTGTTCTTGTATGAGACTGTTATACCTTCAGATGATGACACTGAGTTGTTTCTCTACTGTACATACAGAGATCTAGAAATCATTCAATATTTCTGGATAAGGTGCAGCATTCTAGAATGTTCTTCAGTACTTCAGTAGTAACACTGAAATGCGTTGGTTCTTTCTGCAATTTTTAGTATAGCCAAAAAAGCTTTTTTTTCTGTCCATCCATTATCACACTCACCATTTGATTTGGTAGTGTTGCACTAGAGTGCTAGATGAGTATGGATTCCATTTTGAAGTTAATAATAATATTTTTTTATTCTTCCCACCTCTCTTCCATATATACACACACACAAATATATATATATATATATATATATATATATATATATATATATATATATTATATACATCCCTCCATATTCTCTCGTCCATTTTACCTCCAGCTTCAAAAAGTCATTCGTATCCTTTTCCCATAATTCCTTCTTTTGCTGCAACAAGACCATGAACTCCATTCCCTTCTTCAGGATTTCCTTGAGGAACTCCAACACTCTTCTTCTGTAACCATTTCATTTTACTCCCTGCCGTACTTCCAGTCTGAAGTGAACCTAATAGAATTAACAGTCATCTACTCCCTATGTCACTTCTGAGGAATACTGCAGAGATAAGAACAACGATGTGGCTACTCCCTATGTCACTTCTGAGGAATACTGCAGAGATAAGAACCACGATGTGGCTACTCCCTATGTCACTTCTGAGGAATACTGCAGAGATAAGAACCACGATGTGGCTACTCCCTATGTCACTTCTGAGGAATACTGCAGAGATAAGAACCACGATGTGGCTACTCCCTATGTCACTTCTGAGGAATACTGCAGAGATAAGAACCACAATGTGGCATGATCACTGTTACCAGATAACTGCTTTATAAGCTTCCATGGAAATTTACTTTCATTCTACAGTAATACATCAGAGATGTTACCTTTCCACACAAAACATGCCCACTCTCTATTTAGGTTTGCTTTCTAAAAGAGATGCTACACATTCACATTTCCTCCTTAGCTTGAATATTGGCAACTGACATTTCACTACTGAAAATGAATTTCTTCCAGAATTTTGTTTCTCTTCCTGTTTGCTTGTTTACTGCAACTTCTGTTTCTTCTCGTAACTCTCAATTTCTTTGCTTATCAATCAGGCATAAAGCTAAAAACAATGGGGAGAGAAAAGGTCCACAATCAGTGACCATGTTTAAATATTATTCTAATTCACTTGGAACAGAACAACAGATTTTGCAGCAGCATCTATTTTCTGAAGATTAAGAAGTCTGAAATTCTAATGCCTTATATTACTGACTAAATGTATTCCTCAATGATTTACCTGAAAACAGAAAATAATATAAGGAATAGGGAAAAACATGGGAAGAAATCAGGAACAGTTGAGAGCTACTGATACTTTTTGGCCTGTCACTTTTTGATGTTCATTATATTGATCACTGTTGCAGTAGACTGAGCTATATGGGTTACATCCTGCCAAGGATAGAACAGCCACCCAGCCACCTCCCAAAGTGTCAGGTCACCTCCCATACACCCAGATTGTCAGACAGCTTGAACTGAGCTGACTAAAAGATAAGTTTGTGCACCAAAAAAAAATATCACTGCTGCATTAGCTGCTACGTCCCTTCCTCCATCCTCCTTATTCATTTATTTATTTAATGTATTTATTTTTTGGTGTGCTGTTTTTGCCAGGGTGTGTTTATTTTTGTCCTTCATAGCATTGTCCTTTCAGGGCTCAGCCTCCATCTCTCTGTTGGCAGGAAAGCTGGGAAGGGCTTGCAGCCCAAACTTGTCTGTTAGCCAGCTCAGCTCGAGCTGCTTGATAGTATGGGTGTGTGGAAGGTGCCCTGAAACTTTGGAAGCTGGCCATCTGTTATATCCTTGGCAGGATATAACCCATATAGCTAGGGGTACTGCAGCAGAGATCATTCAAATGTCTAATAACTGCAAAAAAATAAAAAATCACCACTAACCGCAGTAGTAAATTCAAGCATCCATTGTTATGCAAGTTTACTTACACAACTGTACTTTCTTCCCTGTGTCTGATTACCTTTATGCCATATCTTCCTGCATGGAAAAGGTATTCTTCCTATGCAGTTCAGTCTCATTGCAGTGTGTTTTGCAGTCAGTGCCATTAAAATAAGTTTTAATTTATTTAATTTATGTTTGTTAACTGTGAAAATAAGCTGGTCCAAAGATCATTTCAGTTGTATCCAGAGTGATAAGACAGAAACAGAGAGAAGACTTGTAAGACATAAGTATATAGCAACTAACATTTTCAACAGCATCAGTTACATCACTTTATGTATTTATAAATAATAACATATTCAGCGACTTCAGTTACATCATTATTACATAAGAATACATTGTTGATAACCTACACAAAAAATACAGAAGTGGAAGGTATAGCAAATTAAATAAGAAGGTTGGTTCTGTTTGAAACAGGAAACTTCACTGAAAGCAGCAGGTTACACATTGTCAGAAAAACAGTTACATATACTGTGTTTTTGTAGAAATGCTGGAGAAGATTGCCAATTTTTCTTGTGTTTTGGGATGCGATTCCAAGTGGCAGGAGTCATTTTTGGGAATGCACATTCACCATTGTTTAGTTAGTGGTGGTGAGGGATCTTGAAACAAATAGTCCATCATTTATTCCTAAGGAAATGATCTGCAAATGCTTTATGCATTTTACTAAGAAGAGAGCAGTACTGTCTATGTTTGGAGCCATCTTTGTTTTACAGTTAATTGCATTCCCAGTTACCTCCTATTAAATCTACAACTGATTTTGCAAATATAAATAAATAAATAAAAATTAAAAAATGTGTGTTGTTTAAATTTTTAGTTTAACTTTCTATAACTACAACCACAAAATAATGTCACATTACGTACTGAGAAATCATTTACTTAGGGTAGCAAAGCATCCTAGGTAAGCGAAATCAACTTACTTCTCTGGAAGAACAACTTATAATTAACATTATAGTTTCACTATTGCATTATCATATTAGTTTTCAATATAAGGTGCTGCACAGGCAGGATCTAGTTGATAACCTATCTTCCTAGGAAGCTAAAAGTGTCAACTAATGTATTTAACGTGGAAATAATACATTATCCTGGTAGTGCAAGTTATAAACCATTGGGGGGTCATAGGGTTCAGTCTTTCATAATGTCATGGTGGGGTTTTTTCTCTGAAAAAAAAATATCATGGGCAATCATTATGAACAGAATAAAATGCAAACGTGGCACACTTTTTGCACCAAAAACTGTATAATGTTTGTATTGTATATGATAATGTCCATCTCCAAAAGTCTGTTATATGCCCTTGTTTCAGATGGGACCAAACACAACTGACATATTTAAGTGTCAGTGTGCTACAATATATATGTTTCAAGGTGCTACTGCCAAAATGTTTCACTTTTTTGTGCTAGATTTTGGAACTGCATGTCCTGTGTTGGCATAGTTGGTTCCTGCAAGGCACTTCTGTCATTGTTACCATATGTCCTTTTATGAAACCCAACTATTATCTTCAACATGCATTACATTTGTCAGACAAGATTCTTACTAATAAATAACCACAGGATTTTAGGATTCTTACTAATACCTGCAGTCTCTAGCATATGGCCATATTAGCCTGCTGTGGGTCTATATTATAAGATTGACGATTGAAAACATCGAACAACATATGGTCGACACCGTATGGTCGATGTCTTCAAATGTCGACCTTATAAAAAGACAAAATAAGAAAAAGAAAAAAGTACGTACCCTAATGGGTTTAAGCAGGGGGCCAAGCCCCCCTGTACCCCCCACACTCCCCACACCCTCCGCTACTTAAATATACCAACTCCAAGACCGCACTACACTGCAGTAAACGGAAATCTCCCCTTGTGGAGATTTCCATTTACATGCTCGAGATTCTGCATATTTGATATTCTCATGCCGACAATGTCAGATTCAACATTGTCGGCCTTCAAGAATATAATATAGACCCCACGCTGTAACTTATTCATACTCACGGATATTCAGATGTTCTTAAAATCCTGTGTTCCAGATCATCGTCTCCATTTAAAGAAAGAAGCTCAAGCTGAATATGCTTTTTAAAACTGGAAATGTGTCATTGAACTCTGCAGTAAGCGTTATCATTCAGGTCTGGAACTGCTTACCTATCGGTGATACAGTATATAAATGACCACAACCACCCAGTACAAATGTGCATTCCCTGAACTGATTAGCATATTACTTCCTGTATATTTACCATAAGACAAGCCCCTACACTCCCCAGCTCTGCTACATATCCACTCTTATTATGCATACTCATTCACCTAAAGGCTGTCAAAGTCAAAGACAAGGAAACAGAAAAGAAAGAGCTGCTTTTGACAAATTATGTACTGAGGCAACAACATTTCTTCTGCAGACCTTACCATTCCTCACTAACCTCTCAACTGCAAGGGGAAACCAAGACTCTAAAGAGTTCATCTTCAAGGCATCTAAATGGTTCTGCTTTTATGCACTCCCTTTAAACTGCATGTATTTAAAAAAGGTACCCTATTAATTTGTACTTTCAATAGCTTTTCAAGTATATTATTTATCCCTGTAGATCAGTATGTGCAATGTTCCTACTGATCCACTCTAGCTAGACAGCACATGCATATAAGTACTGAGCACGTGTGAGAACAGTGCCATTTTGTAGAGTCAGCCAGAGTGAGTGCAGGCATGACTGGAGATGCATGTACAAGTGTGATTGAAGTAATGTGTGAATCAGTTAACTTAGACATATGTGTTGCAGTTACAGTTCCTGACAATGTTTATGTACAATAAACATCTTGAACCCACACACTGCTTTATTGTCTACATTTGAACGCATGAGACAAGCGACATGGTATCAGAAGTGGCATGTCTAAAATGACAAATTGTCAGAACTGGCATGTTTAACATCACATGATGCCAAAAAGGGATCCAAAGTTACTTCAGCTTACAAGCTATGAGGCACAAAGTTAGAAATGGTGAGATATATAGGAGTGAACTCGCAAACAGGTCAACGGTCATTTTAAGGTACTTAAATTCGTTTAAATGATTTTTCAGTTGACACACATTTGGTGAAAAATTCAAAATGTTTGAAATAATTACAGAGATAAACAAAATAGCCGAAATTGTGACAAACTGATAAAAGTATTTGAAATAAATATGAAAGTGTTTGAAATAACTTCTGAAATGTTTGCAATGAATGAAAGGGCTAAAATAACAGCATTTTTTTCGCAATGTACTACTTTTTCACATTAATTAAAAGTATCGAAAGTGTCCAAAGTTTCTGGAATGTTGGAAGTGTTTGCAGTGTCAAACTGAAGCCTTTTCAAAGAAACTGTTGTGCATTTGAGCATAATTACAAGTACCTGCTCTATGTTTTTGTTTAAACATATTTTGTTGTGATGGCAGAGGGATTTCACACACCTAAACTGCTGGTGTTTGTTACTAATATTGCTAAGAACTGGAGAGTGTTTGAACAAGCATATGATATTTTCATACAGGCTACTTTTTCTGATAAAGACTCACGTACAAAAACATTCATACTTCTTAATTTAATA
Organism: Protopterus annectens; assembly: GCF_019279795.1. Taxonomy (NCBI): domain Eukaryota; kingdom Metazoa; phylum Chordata; order Ceratodontiformes; family Protopteridae; genus Protopterus; species Protopterus annectens. Next base: position 242,022,803 of record NC_056748.1, read on the forward strand.
GGCTCAGAAGCCATTGAGAGGGAACGTTCATTTGTATATGCACCTGCTGTGCATGCAGGGGAGGGGGGAAACTGCCATATTGTGATACAGGCTGAAACATGGGAAGACCTCGCAAGTGCTTGAAATGTAAATTTAGAGAAATGTGTAACCCTCAAACAGATATTACAATGGAAAGGCACATATTTTAAACAAAAAATCAAAAGCCGGATGAAACTATAGCAGCAAACATTACTGACTTGAGAAATAAAGCAAAAACTTGCAGCTTTGGTGATTTGTGAGATGAGTTAACTCATTCACTCCAATGGAGCTCTGGATGTTTGCACTGTAACTTCCAATGGGTAGAGCCTAAGCCTTTTGACAGACTCAAATCGTGTCCTCACAGTTCAAACAAATGTTCATATGTCTGGAACCATAGTAATTATGAAAGAAATATAAATTACAAACTCTTCAGCACAAACTACTTTTTATAGTTGTAGTATTCTTTAGGTTCTATGTCTTAAATCAAATGTTTCACCACAGTAAATACAGTAACTATTAAATGCGTAATATTTTGTAAATAACCTGAAATATCTCAGCACCCACTCAAGGTACACACACACTGTCAACAGCATTTTATTCATCTAACTGAGAGCTTCATATGAGGCTGAGGAGTTCTGTCTGTGTTACTTGGTTGCTGAGATATTTAGAAAAATGTGAAAAATTATATCTATATAAATTAATATCATAAAAAACAACCGTTAATATCTGTTTACCTGCACTAGACAGAGGTCAAATATTAATGCAATTGAGTTTAATACTATGCAACCTTTAAGATGAAATCTTTTAAAACCTTGTACATAGCATGGTTTTGGAATTAATGCAAATATGAACAAGTGATATTTGAATACTAGAGGCGTCAGTAGGAGTTAACTGCAGATGCACCTGGAGGCATCACTCGGATGTAATGTGTAAAGGACAGACTTGTGTGTGGTATTAATAATGATGCAGTGAGAAAGATTTTGCTTTGAGATAGTGATTTAAAGTTGAGCAAAGCCATAAAGATTTGTCAAATATATGACCTTACAGAAAAGCACACAAATATACTTCCAAATGAAAAAAAAACATACATGCTGTCTCCCATACGGTGTCTACTAGTGTGAATGCTGATAGTGTGAAACACAAATCTAAGATCAATAAGAGATATAAACCAAAGAATGTGGCAGTACCCAATTTTAATCATAAACTGAATAAACCAAAAATTTAAACCGTCTAAAACCAGCACACATCCCAGCGTGTCTAGCCAGGGCACTTTTGTTGTCATTTTTCCTGATACTGTAGTCATGCTGGTAAATCCTTTTATTGAGTGAATTGACAGTCTTACTAATGAAAAAAGCCGTGCATGAATCACACAGAGCAAAATAAGCAACCCTTTCAGAACCACAGTTAAATCTGCCCCCATGGCAAACAGTGGTCAACCTGGACAGGCACTTGTCACCCGGGGATGAGCAAATAAAGGGACATTGATTGCATTGTCCACATTTCCTAGTAGTAGGTGGGCTGACCTAGCTAGACATGCTGGACTGTGTGCTGGTTTTAGACAGTTTAAATTTTTGGTTTTAGAGCAAGTCAAGATTGGTATTTTTCCTGGTGACTGGAAGAATTTTTTATTGCAGAAGGAAATGTTTTGGCAACTACACTTTGATGCTTGCAGTTTTCCAGGTTTGAATGACACTAATTCTATTTCAAGTGAGCTTAAAAGAAGGGCTAATATTCGCTAAAATTACATTTTATTAGTGTGATTTTCTACATTCTCCATTTTAATTTGTATTTTTAACAGCATTTTTTTATGTTAGAAATGTTGCATCAGTAGTCCACCATATAAGTCTAAACAACCATGATAGTTCTACACAGAATATTTTTAGTGAATATGCTGATATTTTCAAAGATAAACTTGGCAAACTACCAGTCACATATTCCATGAGGTTAACCCATGAAGTAAGCCCAGATGTTCTACCAGGAAGGAAGGTTCCAGTAGCAATGCAAAGCAAAGTAAAAACAGCACTAGACAAAATGGTGAATTTAGGTGTGATGACTCCAGTAAAAGAATCAACTAAATGGGTATCCTCCATGGTCGTAGCTCATAAGAAAAGCTCAGATGAAATTTGAATATTTAGTTATCCGAGAGATTTAAACAAAGCACTTAAACATCCTCATCATCCAATGTGCACAGTAGAAGTAGCAGCTCTTATGCCAAATGCCACTATTTTTTCAATCTTAGATGCAAAAAGTTCATTTTGGCAGATTTCACTGGATTACAGATCTTCATAGTTAACTACTTTCAGAACATCATTTGGAAGGTACAGATTTCTGAGAATGCCATTTGGGATCAATTCTGCCAGTGAAGTCTTTCAATGTGCGATGCAACAAATTTTTTCAGGTTATCCATGTGCTATCATAGTAGACGACATTATTGCAGGGGGCAATGGTGAAGACGAAAACCTTAAGAAAGTTTGAGACAATGCATGTGAAGTCAATCTTAAACGGAATCCCCAGAAATGTAAATTCAAGCTGAGAGAAGTTACTTATATGGGTCATTTGTTTACCAATTCTAGCTTACAACCAGATTTGTCTAAGCAAGTTGAAATTCTTGAGATGCCAGTTCCAGACAATGTCACATCTTTGCAAAGTTGTCTTGGTATGGTCAACTATTTAGGAAAGTTCATCCCAAACCTAAGGAACTGTCAGCACCATTAAGTGAGTTGACATGCAAAAACATTAACTGGTCCTGGTTAGAACAACACCAAAGAGCATTTGAGGATCTGAAACAGAAAATTGCTTGTCCGCCCACTTTGAGATATTATGATGCAACCTGTAATTCTTTCATGCAATGCTTCAAAGTATGGTCTTGGTGCACCATGTCTTCAAGAGGGCATACCAGTAGCCTCTGTGCCCAGAACATTAATGCAAACTGAGATGCATTATGCACAAACTGAAAAAGAGCTTTTGGCAGTAGTGTTTCCATGTTTGAAGCTCAATGATTATATTTATGGCAAACCTATTCAAATAGAGACTGATCACCATCCTCTAGTAACAATTCTAAAAAAGCCAATATATTCCACCACAGCACACCTGCAACACATGATGTTAAAATTGCAAAAGTACAATTTCAATATTGTCTACACAAAGGGCAAATATTTATAAACAACAAAAATAGCAGCAACAGCACAACACCAAAAGCCCAATGCCCTTTTCTTCACTTTATTTTAGACCTGGTACCTCGGCAGTTCGCCTTCAAGGAAATATTTATACCTTGCAGATGCTTTGTCAAGATCACCCACACAAACAACAGAACAGTATGACAATGAGCAAACAGACTTGGAAGTCATGGGTCTTGATCAGCTTAGACAACACACAGCTATAGACCCAGTTCTTCAGAGGTTAACACATGTTATCAATCAAGGATGGCCAGTGCGACAAACCAGTCTACCACTTGATGTCCAGACATATTTTCCTTACTGAGACGAGATCATGATAGAAGATGGACTCATCATGAAAGGTCCTAAAGTAGTTATTCCTTCAGTGTTACAACAGGAATATATCCAGATTTTACAATGTGGACACCCGGGTACCGATTTTACCAAAAGAAAGGCAAGAGGCTTATTATTCTGGCCTTCTAAGTCAAAAGATATAGAGAAGGAAACTCTAGTATGTTCTATTTGCAATAGTGCTAATTGTACCAACAAAAAGAACCACTTCAGCTAAACCATATTCCTGAACTACCATGGTTGACGGTTGCTACTGATATTTTCGAATGGAACAGTCAACATTACTTAGCCTTAGTAGACTCTTACTTGAATTTCAATACAACTCTGACCCAAGTAACCACCGACTGTAGTTAACAAAAAGGCAACTGAGTGAAACAAATTTTCTTTATTTTCTAGCGCTTCAGTGTTTCCACCTTAAAGGAATATCAAACAATAAAACCTCCAAAATGTGTGCTCATAAATACTACATACAATCAATAACACACACCCACTAATTACACATTGAATTTCCATTTTAAAGCAAACACTTCCAATTTAATTCATTGTTTAAACCAGTCGGTGGTTACTTGGGTCAGAGTTGTATTGGAATTTGGCAGAAGAAAAGGAGTGTTTGTGGTTCTTACTGGAATTTGTTTGAAATTGACCTTCTTCCCAATCTAACATCCGGCACTGTCATTACAAAATTAAAGAGACATTTTTCTGTGCATGGTAGTGCACAAAGTTGTATAAGACAATGGTACACAGTTTACCAGTCAGCAGTTCAAGAAATCTGTTGAGGCTTGGGACTTTGTCCATGTTACTAGTAGTCCTGAGTACCCCCAGTCAAATGGATTAGCTGAGCATGCAGTCCAAAGTGCGAAATGTTTGTTAGAGAAATCTAATAAAGATGGTACCGATGTTTTCCTTAAACTTCTCAATCTCAGAAACATTCCCAAGATAACTTGCTTTGTTCACCTGCTCAGAGATTAATGTCTAGACAGACGAGCACAACCTTACCAATCAGTAAACAAGTATTGATTCCAAATGCAAAGAACAACAAAGTGATCAAAACTGAACTTCTGAAGAAATGTCAGTCACAAAAGTTGTACTACGATAAATCTAGCAAACCTCCTAGACCACTAAAACAAGGAGAAATCATAAGGATGCAAATAACCAAATGATATGAGTGGGTGTTATCAAAAATATTTGTGAGGAACTGAGAACTTACATTGTTCAATTGGAGGGAATGAAATTTAGAAGAAACCAAAGACATATACTTTCAGTTTCTGAACCAGCGACACAGCCGATTGCCTGTGCTAAAGACTCTATTTCTCTTCTCAGAGCGACCTTACACTTGCTCCCATTGCTCAGGAGTGTGTTTTCCTCAAACAATCCTAATGTTATAGCCTAAGTTCCTATTGAGAAGAATTCTCCAGAGACTGTCCCTGTTGCTAAACCTAGTCAAAGCTTTTATGTAACCAGATTGGGTAGAATTTCCAGACCCAATCCAAAATACACAGCGACTTGGACTTGAGTTTGATTGTTATAAATACCGAAATGTTATCTAGCATATATATTGTTTTGCTCTCCTATTGCATGTCAAATAAATCAAATAGTGAAGATGTAGATCATTATGTATAATGTTTCTATTGAGCCCCTGTAGCTAGATAGCATGTGCATATAAATACTGAGCATGTGCGAGAAAAAGTGCCATTTTTTACAGTTAGCCAGAATGAGTGCAAGCATGAATGGAGATGAACATGTGAGTGCATTTGAAGTAATGTGTGAATCAGTTAACTTAGACATATGTGTTCCAGTTCCTGACAATGTTTATGTACAATAAATATATTGAACCCTGACACCGTTTTATTATCTCTTTTGAATGCATGAGACAAGCGGCAATCCCCATGTACCATTTTGTTTAGAAGAAATGTAAATAACCACTGTTTCTAACAAGTAGTAATATCATTGCTAGATATCTCCCCTCTCTGTCTTGCAGGAATGCATCCACTCTACCAGGTTAGCTTTTCGGACAGCAGCACAGTCTCTTCATTCTGCTCCACACATGTAAGACCTTGATTTTTGCTCTATGGCACAACTTACCTTCAAAATGAGCATAACAGTACAACATTAAGGTAGATACATAAATATAGATATATAGACAGATATATAGATAGACATACAGATATCTAACTATAGATACAGAAATATATAAAATATGCAGATACCCTTTTTTAGGTACATTTTGTACGATATGATGTTTTCAATGAACTGTGATTCAACTAAACAATTTTTCAATGAAACACATTTTTAAAAAATATTTTCTGTAAACGTGTGTGTGTGTGTGTGTGTGTGTGTGTGTGTGTGTGTGTGTATATATATATATATATATATATATATATAGAGAGAGAGAGAGAGAGATCCTTATCAGGAGACTGAACACCCATTACTGAAATTCACATAATTATGCAAAAAAGCATGAACAACAGGATAGTGAACAAGAAAAACAAAATAAGCACCTGTTTTTTTACAGGAACTAATATTGTGTGGGATCGTGGCACAGCGGGAATCAAAGTATTAGTCCTTTCCCCACTGTGATACAATCCTGGAGTTAGTATATATAATTAGTGGGGGAGTACACGTTTATATTCTTCTTCTGCATCAATATTCTGTGATATGAGCTGCATTTCGCTAATGTGCATGTTCACTCTTTTGATAGGGATACACACACATATATATGCATCCACTCTACCAGGTTAGCTTTTCGGACAGCAGCACATTCTCTTCATTCTGCTCCACACATGTAAGACCTTGATTTTTGCTCTATGGCACAACTTACCTTCAAAATGAGCATAACAGTACAACATTAAGGTTTCTGTAATTACTGAAGCCCAGCAAATAACTTGCCCTATAGCTCCAGGAATTATTGAAGGCAATAAACTCCCAAGATGGATTCTTTCCCTCAAAGCTGAAGAACTCAACAACTCCTGGGGCTCATACCTCTTAACTGTCCCTGATTTTGCCTCCTATATTTGCCCCATCCCTTATAACATTTTCCATTTTCTAGTAAATCACAGAGGATTACAGCTAATCAAGAATGCCAGAAATTAGAGTTTCATGCTTCTTATTCTTCAGAAAATACATGCTGACAGAAACCCTGCTGATCTGTTAGGAGTGTGACATTTAAAATTCTCCCTGATCCTGGGCCTTTATCGCACCATTATTTTTAGTAATGACCCTGATTCTTGAGCAAAGAAGCTGAGATCACACAACAGTATAGCTAGCAGAAAAAGGTACTAAGATGCAATTAAACGTACAGCCTACAAATAAGGGCCTAATTCTTACTGCCTACAACAGTTCGACAGTTTAGGAAAGAATATCAAGACTGTAGTCTTCTAATAAGTTTATTTCTGCAGTCCTGAGTTCAATTCCTGCAGTCTCCATTTTTCTATTATGACTTTCAGCTTGAGTAAACCAGACAATGCTCTTGGGCTTCCCATAAAAAAGATGAATCTGTGCATAGTCAGTGTACTTGCTTAACATATGAATATAAATATATATAAAAAAATACATGTTAGGGTGAGCAATGAACATATATTACCAGACACAGGCTGTTGTGAGGTATGTGCCTAATTGGCAAGTGTCTTACAAGCTTGGATGCATGATAATATCTGTTCATCCCAGATACCAGTATTTGAATTTTGTACTTAGGAAATGGCTGGCTATTCTGTTATGCAGTCGTTTTGTCGGGGAACTTATTTTTACATTAGCATTTATCATATTTTCATTCTGCTGTTCACCATTTAGCTTGTTTGGTTTTCTGAACTTGTTTAGCTTTCTAAACTCCTGAATACTGGTAATTATGTGGAATGTCTCTTACAAGTTAAGAAAAGGCAAATTAACCAGAATATCCCACATTCTAACAAGACACCTTTACATTTGTCTAATATTTATGCACAGTGTACAATAAGATTTTCCATTTTCAGATTTGCTTTTAACTTTTAACATTTTATAACCAACAGCACTTCTGCTAAGTATTGGAAAGCAAGGAAAGTCATTCCTAATCCCCTCAGCCTTATCGAAGTAGCTATGGCTGCAAAGCCATTTAAGTCGCTGTTTTTCAACAAAGGATACATAAACATGAATACACATTTACTAAAAAAAATGGCAACAATGCGTGTTTGATAAACAGGGTAACAAGGAAATTATTATATTTGAGTAAAGAAGATGAGGATTTAAGAGGTAGACAGCAACTCAAAACAGCATCATCCACTTCTTACCCATTAGCAGACACTTCACAAATGTGAGTTTTGTGTCATCTACTCAGTTGTTAACCCACATGTTACTCTATAGATTTAATCCCTCCCAGCTCACATTTATATTATTAAAGTCACAAAACTAAATACAAAATAAATGTCCACAGCTTTTAATACACATTTATAAAAGGTATGTATAGACTATATTTTCATTTCTATGGGAGGTTGATTATCCGAGAGCTAAAGCAATTTTCTCAGAGAACACTGTATATCTTATCACCCCCTCATTTCACACTGACTGTAGCAAAGCACTTTGCTGAGAAAAGAATGGGTTAGTTATCTTTACAGACATAAGCTCTTGTGCTGAGGCCTTGAGAGAGAGGTAAGTATGGGTCTGAAAACACTTTCTAAAGAACTGTTTCCACAGAATTCTGCTCAAGTGCATAAGGACATGACTGCTATCCATTTGAAGATGTTTACAGTGATGGCTGTTTTGTGTTTGTGGCCTTTCAAAAGAGTTCTGATGAAAAGCCGGTTTGGACTTTTACTGAGCATACTTAGATATTGTATTGAATGGGGTTCCTTTCTAATTGTCTAGATCAAGCAAGAAGAGAGTTTGCTCCTGCAGTTTTTTCCCTTTGGCTTACCAAGAGAAAATCATTTAACTATTTATATCAATATTTCAATGACAGCATTGTACATAATTTTAGTCCACATCAGCCCCACTGATGAATATTTGTTATTAATACTTTTACAGCTCGTTATGGTACATAATTTTAATTTCTTGTTAATACTTTTGACAATTTGTGATTATGCATCATATAACTTACAGAGAAAGCTTATTTCTGTCTACATGGAGATGGGGATCTCAATGTATTATTAGTTCCCAACACCATAGTTGTTCATAATATTTTTAGCATACCAGAGCTAACAGTTTATTTAGTTAAATTTCGGTGTATGTTGTATAGTCATTACTTCCATTTTATCACTGCCCGGTCAGATATTACAGAACTAAACTAGAAAAACTGAAGACATTTCTAATATTTATTGTATCAGTAAAACAGCAGCTGATGAAGCAAATGTGTTATTCCAGTACCACAGAATCCCAGATTCAGGCCTAGGAAGCTGATGCTAATCTCAGGGTGATCTGTTTATAACCAAAATATAACTGCAGGGGCTCAGTCCTGCAACTGGTACTCATTTTCACTCCTTAAATTAAGTCGGTTAAGCTCTGGGGTAGAATTAAAACAGATTTCTTTCTGATCATAATTCAAGATATTACCCCATTAAAATTAATGTGGAACCTGAGCATAGTATAAGACGACAGAAACTGGGAAAGACTACATGCACAATCTCTGTGGCAGTTGCATTTTAACTGACTAGACACTGCCGTAATGCTGATACACCATAGAATCAACAAACAAACATTTCCCATAAATCTTATAATATGCATTCAGCATACAGCTCCACAGTTTTTCTTCTCTGCACTGGCATACTAGAGAAAATGCTAACACTTTTCAACATATCATTTTAAGTTTAAAGCTATGTTTTATAACTGTATAGCCCGTCTTTCATTCACTGATATTATTAACTGCAGAATCTTTTTTCTTTCTTAGCAGGAGTGAAATGCATGTGGATTGTACGGGCCATATATTATTTTGTTTCAAATCCTTTGCCTTCTTTTACAGGGTATGTTTTGAACACGAGAAGCAGCCTTGAAGTTGTAGTCAGTGACAACACACCAGTCTCTTCTCCCTTTGAATTTTTAATGTGGAAATTATGTTCAAGCTTCTCCAAGTACAGGCATGATGCTATGTTTCTGAACATAAACAGTTGTCACTGCACTAACACAAGTAACAAGGCAGGTGTGTTAATTATCTGAAGCACACTGTCTATTCTTAGTCTCTACAGAATGCAACAAATCTTCATACCCACCTTATTAAGATGCAGTTAACACAAGACCTAAGAGGGCTGGTAAAATCCATTATACTCAGAAATACACATCACTTTTCACATTGAACTTACAGAAGCCCCAGATGTATTTCCCATTAGAGGTAGTACAGTCTTAATTACAACCCACATTACAGACGCCATCTCAAAGTTTGTAGCTTTATCAGTAATGCCTACATAACACTGATCCACTGCATTATGAGTTATGATATCCCTGACTTTGTTTTAAATTAGGGCTGTAAAAACAGCTTAGTAGGGTGGCATAAGTGGTATAGTAGTTAGCATTGCTGCCTCAAATCTGTTGAGCCTCCAGTTCAGTTCTCCCCTGGAATGTCTTCTGTGTAGCGTCTGCGCATCCTTTGTGTGTCCTTGCCCAGTGCTCCAGGTTTTTCCTATATCCCAAAGACTCACCATAAGTGAATTTGTGATCTTCTTAATTATCCAAAGGTGTGAGTGCCATGTTGGGGATGAGCATTTGTGTTCTTTTTGAGACAGACTGACACCCCATTCAAGATGACTTTCTATGCTAAGGGCCCAGATAGGTTCCAGCTCCCTCACAGCCCTGCACTGAATTAAGTGGGTAATCAAACGATGAAAAATTAAAACACCCTAACATATCAGTTTGAAAAATATAATGGGAAAACACAGGAAAGTAACATTATTTGCCTACTTTTTGACCTCCCATTCAGCCTAATTGATCTGTTAGGGAGTCAAACCAGAACTGAAGCAAGCACACCAGTGATCAATTCCTTTAGCCAGGTTTGATCTCAGAAACTTGGTATGTTTATATAGCATACAAAAAGATAGAAATACTCATGCCACAGTTCTATCCCTGCACCACAGGTATTTAGTGCTGGGTCCCCATTATAATGCCAAAGTGTACTACACTCCTCATTTCTCCTACATCATTTACCAGAGATGTTGTAGTCATTTATCTTGTAAAATATCTGTACTCTTCATTCTGTCTTTTACTGTCTAGTGTTAGTGTGAATGTTGTAGCATAACTCCCACAATACCCAAAATCCATGGGGTAGCATTTGTTTAACAGCTGGCTTTTAGTGTAAATCTTCAGACCTGCAAAAGCACTATATGTTTTTGGTTGTATAATCAACTAGCAATGATGTGAAAATATGGTTAATAGCTTTGTGGTCCATGTTTTCATTGCCAGAGCTGACCGCACAGATGGCAATCCAGTTAAGTATGACTAGTCTTTACATGAAACAAACCATTAACTGCAAACATATATGACATGAGCTCAGAGTACAGGAAAAGGCAACAGCGACAGGAAATCTGCATCACATTATGCAGGAAGAAAGTCCAGTGTTTTTGCAAACCCTTTGCTATAAGTCCGTTCTGTAAAATACATCAGGTAAGAGAAGAACCCTTGAGAACCCTTGTGATTTCAAGTTCAAAATTAAACTTACAAAGGCTGACACTCAGTTGTTGAAACTGCATATTGATATTTTTTACTATTCTTCACAAGTCTAACATCAGTCACCATGAGCCCATATTATATTCCAGACATTTCATAGACAATTCTTATAATTTGTAAATAATGGAGGTTAAACCTAGCTTCTACAATAATACTGTAAACCAGATATTAAGGATATAAATCCAGAACTCATTAGTTCAGCAATATGAGATGTTTGTCAAACACTTAGTACTTTTGGTCGATACCAGTAGTCTGGTTTAATCGAATTTAGTTACTTATTTTTCTTGTCTGCTTTTTAAACATGGTATTAACCGAGAAGAACCAAGTATCATTACAGAAAAGCACCAAGACATAATATTACAAGACAAAATCATCATGTAACAGAATTTTCAGGCACAGGAAGAAAGCAAGAAAACAAAGTGGAATACTTCAAGTCACATAAACCTGAGCTAAGTGGCACTGCTCAGTAATTAGTCTTAACTGCAAACAAAATGTAAACTGTGCAAATATGTATACAGCATAGCAGCACAGGCTATGTTAATTACACAGCAAAGTACAAAGGAATTTTTTTTTTAAGCAATAACTCATGCTGAGGTGTTGGTAATTCAGAGTTATTACCCACAGCTGGTGTGGTCTAATCACAAGGGCAAAACTTGAGTAAACAAACAAACAAAGCCAGTCATGGGTAAATCTACATTACCCACACTCATACATTAAGTAATTAAGCAATAACTGATGACGTGGTGTGGTATATTGAAGATTTACCCATGGATGGTGTGGTTTAATCATGTGGGCAGAGCCCAAGTGATTAAATAAAGCCAACCATGGGTAAATTTCAATATACCACAACTACAGAGTCGGTTATTGCTATTATACAATGACATTATTTAAGAAAAAAATACTTACTTTTCTTAAATAATGTCTTTGTATAATGGCGCATTACTGTTCTTCCGCTGGTTGTGGTATACTGCTTCCTTGTTTTGACGTACTGAGCATGCGTATGGAACTTGCATCCCATGCATACCCAGTACATCAATGCTTTGAAACAAAAGCAACGGAGAAAAGAAAGTCTCCATTGCTCCGTTTTTTTTTTGTTTTCTTTTTTATTTGTTAAAAAAAGTTTTTAGCAGTTTATACCAACTGAAAAAAGTCTGAGCGACCAGACCTTTTTCCGTTGGTATATTGTGGGATTTACAAAGTACAGTTGTGTACACTTACCATAAATGTAGATGTTTGAGTGTATTCACTGTTGCAGTCATCACTTTTGGGGTTATCTGCTTGCAGTAGCCCTCAGTCGGCCTGATTAACAAAGTCTTGGGTCCTGCGTCGGTTGCTGTCCCTTCTTCCATGATGTCAGGTCATCAGGGGTATAAAACATGCAGCTGACGCCATTACATCAGTTTTTCTTGCCCCAGATGTCAGGTGCCCCCTTAATGGGAAGCAATTAAATCTATAAATATACAAGGTTATACCTCCAACAAAAAAGCAAATACACCCAAAAAGCTTTTGAAGAAGGTAAATGAAGTAGAGGTATATCCAAAAAAGAAAAAGAAGGGGGCTGGAGGGAGGGTAACCAGGACTGCAACAGTGAATACACTCGAACATCTACATTTATGGTAAGTGTGCACAACTGTACTATGTTCTACATGTTTCACTGTTGCAGTCATCACTTTTGGGTATATTCCCAAAGCTAAGGATGGGGGAGGAATTCAAATAGAATTAGGACCAGCTAAAAGGCCCTGCAAGACTGCAGTGGCAAAGCCAGCTCTGGATTTACAGAAAATTGGCAGATGGTAATGCTTGGTGAAAGTATGTCCAGAACTCCAAGTAGAAGCTTCTAGGATGTCCCTGGTAGAGATGCCTCTGAGAAAGGCTGCAGAGGTAGATGCAGCCCTGGTAGAGTGGGGTCTGATCCCCTGTGGGATAGGTTTTCCATGGTGTTTGTCACAAAAAAGAATGCAATGGCCTATCCATTTGGAAATGGTTTGCTTTGAAATAGCCTTCCCCTCTGCCCCTGCAGCAAATGCCACCAGCAGTTGATCAGATTTCCTTTGAGGTTTAGTTCTGCCCAAGTAGAATCTAAGTTGTCTGTTCACGTCTAATGAGTGCAGAATCCATTCCCCTTTGTTCTGTGGATTAGGAAATAATGTTGGCAAATGTATGGACTGATTAAGGGCCACACTGGATACCACCTTGGGCATGAAGGAGGAATTAGTTCTGAGGTACACCCTGTCCGCATGAAAGATGATGAAAGGCTCCACTGCCATGAGGGCCTGTAATTCAGACACCCTTCTTGCTGAAGTGATTGCTAAAAGGAAAGCTGTTTTCCAAGAAAGGAATTTTAAGTCCGCAGTGGCAGCTGGCTCGAAAGGAGGAAGGATGAGCTTTTCCAATACAAAGTTGAGGTCCCAGGCTGGAGTTGGAGCTCTCCTTGGTGGTCGTAGATTTTTGGCCCCTCTGAGGAACTGCTTAAGCAGTGGATGAGAGAAGAGGGGTGGTTCTATGTTATAATGAGCTGAGATGGCTGAGGCATGAATTTTGATGGAGGAGAAAGACAGGCCCTTATGAAGCATCTCAGTTAAGTATTGTAAGATCTGAGGTAAATTGGGCACTGTTGTGCTCATCCCTTGAGATTGGTTCCAGGCACAGAATCCTTTCCATTTTTCAGCATAAGACTTTCTGGTACTAGGCCTCCTTGCCTCTAAAATGATATCCATCACTGGTTTACTGAGGAATGGTAAAGGAGAAATTGTGTAATTAGCCAGGCTGCTAGATTCAGTGTTTGAAGGTGAGGATGCAGACTTTGGTTCTCCTGCTGAGACTATAGAGTAGGAGTCTGAGGCAGGTGCCATGGGGCCCACAGTGGCACACTGCACAAGAGGGCCACCAGTGCTGGCGTGGCCAGTCTGGTGCAATCAAAATCGTCCTTGGTTTTTCTTGTTTGATATTTAGTAGTGCTTTAGAGAGCAGAGGCAGAGGATGAAAGGCATAAATTGATAGGTTTTTCCAGCTGAAGGACAGAGCATCCACTTTCCAAGCTTGTTTGTGGGAGTCCTTGTGCAGAATTTGTCCAGCTGATAGTTTTAGGGGGAGGCAAACAGGTCTATATCTGGGCACCCCCATTTGCTTGTCAACATGTTGAAAATCCTTGGTTCTAGTTTCCACTCGTGTGGGTCCATGAGGTTTCTGCTTAGTTCGTCTGCCAGTGTATTTGGTTTTCCTGGCAGGAATTGAGCTTGTAAATGTACCTGATAGCTCAGGGCTGTGTTCCACAATGCCATGGCTAGTCTACAGAGGGGGTAAGAATGTGTACCCCCCTGCTTGTTTATGTACCACAGAACAGTGGTGTTGTCCGTCTTTATCATTAATTGTCCTGGAAAAATGTGGTCCTTGAAGGCTGTCAGAGCATTCTGTACAGCTAACATTTCTTTTTGATTGATATGCAGGTGCATTTGACTTGGGTTCCATTTGCCCTGAATGTACTTCCCTGCCAGGTGGGCTCCCCATGCATAGTCTGATGCGTCTGTTGTTAAGGTTTGGGTGGCAGAGGGTAGTGTAAATGGTAGTCCCCTGTTTTGGTGGCAGGCCTCTGCCCACCAAAGGAACTCTAGGCATAGGCAAGGTATGAAAAGAATCATTGCTTCTAGATCCTGTGAATGTTGCCACCATAGGCTTTTGAGATACCATTGCAGTTTCCTCATATGCAGCCTTGCATATGAAATTAGAAGAATGCAGGAGGCCATAAACCCCAAGGCTTGCAATATTTGCCTTGCAGATAACGGGGTTTTTGTGGCCACTTGTTTGAAGTAGGTTGTCAAATGAATCCGTTTCTCTGGCTTGAGGAAAACCATCTGGGAAGTTGTATTCAGGAATATAATTTGTTGACAGGGTACCAGCTGTGATTTCTTTTCATTTATGGTGTACCCCAGACAAGTCAGTACCCTGTAAACAAAGGCCAGATGATTCAAAAGTATGTCCTGGCTTTCTGCCTGAATTAGACAATCGTCCAGATATGGCTATATTTGAATATTTCTTTGCCTGCAGAATGCAATGACTGGAGCTAGGCACTTTGTGAATACCCTGGGTGCAGTAGATAAGCCAAAGGGCAGTGCAGAGAACTGATAGTGCATGCAGCCTGCTTTGAAGCGTAGGTATTTTCTGCAAGACTCCCTGACAGGGATGTGCAGTTATGCTTCTTTTAAGTCTAGTGTTGCCAACCATGCATCTTTTTCTAGCATAGGAAGCAGATGGTGAAGAGTCAGTATCTTGAATTTTGGAATCACCAGAAAGGTATTTAGAGTGGAAAGGTCCAGGATAGGACGCCATCTATTGCCTTTTCTGGGTACCAGGAAAAGTCTCAAATAGAACCCTTGTCCCTTTTCCTCTTCTGGTACCAACTGAATAGCCCCCATGCTTAAGACAGACTACTTGATTTTGGGCCTCTGTCCACTGATTTGGAGGTAGATCTGGCCACCCGCTTGGTGTTGGTAAGGTGTGGAAGTAAAATCTGTATCCTTGGGACACTATATTTAAAACCCATTTGTCCTGGGTAATGAGTTCACAGTTTCTGGCCTGCAGACCAATCTTTCTGCCTAAAGGAGCATTCAGTTGGGAAGTGCTTGGAAGTTTTAGAAGCAAGGCATTGAGACTGTTTTCCATAGGGGGGAGTCTTACTACTCCCTGGTTTGGGTGCGGAAACTGCCCACTGCTTAATCTTGTGTGTCCCCTAGGACTGAAACCTGGGGTTTCTGCTATGTCTGGGTTTGGCTTGAGAAGACCTTGAAGAGGCTGGAAAGGACCAATTCTTACAGGGCCAGTGCCTATTAAATCTAGGAGGCTGAACTTGTAAGAAATCTTTAACAGTTTGCATAAATTTAGCTTTATCTTCCATCTTTTTAAGAACTTTTTCAGCCTTGTTGCCAAACAGGTGGTCCTGATTTAAGAACGCATCCAACAACTTAGCTTTAACATGATCATGATCAGGTAAAGATTGCTCCTTAAGCCAAGCATGCCTTCTGAGCACAGAACCAGTAATAGCAGTCCTGCAAGAGGCCTCTAAAGAATCAAATCCACATTGCAAAGTATGTTTTCCAACCTGTTCAGCAGAATGCATTAAATCCTGTAATTCTTTATTTTCTGCACAGTCAGGAATCAACATCATTTTCTGTTTAAGCAATCCAATAACATGTTGTTGATACTTTAACATATGAAACTGGCAGTTTAAAGCCCTAATGGCCAAGGTTGCAGAAGTGTAAACCTTCTTACCCCATCTATCCAGTGTCCTGGAGTCTCTATCAGAAGGGGTAGGATTTTTAGCAGTAGAAGCCTTAATGCCCTTGGGTCCCTGTGAAATAGTCTCTGGATCCGCAATAGGATTTTTAAAAATGAACTTGTGTGAATCAGGAACCCTGTAATATCTGTCAGGTTTTCTGGGAGCAGGAGGCAAGGAATCAGGGGCCAAACTAGATTCCGAAAAAGCATCATCAACAATGTCTAGTACTGGAGGAATAGCTAAAGGCCTATGCTGAGGCAGGAGTAAGAAATCCCTAACCCACTTTTTTGAATCAGAAAAATCCTGGCTTTCCCAGTGGAAATGCTCCCTTAGAGTGTGCAAGGTTTCACCAAAAGAAAAATCCTCTGGAGGGGAAGCAGAGGGAATAGAGTCCTCTGCATCAAAATCCTCATAAGTAGATATGGGCAAATCCAGATTATCAGAAGAATCAGAAAAATCAGAATCCTAGTCAGAAGATTCATAAACAGCTTCAGTCCTAGGTCTCTTAAAAGGGGGAGGCTGGCTTCCCTGATTAGAGTTAATAAGATCTTCAACCATTCTTATTATTTGTTTTTTAGGCACAGAGGCCTGAGCAAGTGGCCTGGACGTTGCTTTTTTAGGCATGGTTCGAGATTTAGGCCTAAAAGAAGAAGGAGGCGTCGGTTTAATATGGAAGTCCGTAGGCCTGAATACACCCTCAGAAGCTGGTGCCTACACAGCGGCTCCGGACTCATCCAAGGTAGAGACATCCGCAGGTTCCATAGTTGAAGCATCTTGTGGCATACCGGACTCCGAATGGGTCTCAGTAGAGGCCTGCGAATCAGAAGTAGCGGGTATCAGGGGCTGCAAAAGTGCCTCACTGAGTACCAACGAACTGGCAACTGGCTTAGGAGAAGCGTCGTTAGCAGTTTTGGACCTCGGCAGCCGGTCTCTGTCTTTATCCTTGCATTTTTTTCGGAATCCCGGTAGTCGGATGGCTAACCGACGACATTTCTGAATAATTAAACTGAGAACCGAAATATTTTGAGGCGAAAATATACCGACGACGGATAGTGCGCTGATTAAATAAAGCATAAAACCAACAGCATGGTACATTGTGGTCAGGGCCTAGGCAAGGAATATAGTACGAATGAAAATCTTTATGAGGTATTTGCTTTCCCCAAGTAATGCAATTATTAACTTTTACTGACATCGGTAAGGAGCAAGAAAAAGTTTCCCCAATGGGGTATATTTAGCTTTAATTGAAGACTTTGGTTCTGAAACTCGAAAACGAAAATTTTAGGAGTCGGCCGACCGGCACTTGCAAACTGCTTCTGCTTCAGGCACCGTATGGCAAGAAAGACTGGTGTAATAGCGTTGGCTGCATGTTTTATACCCGATGACCTGACGTCATGGAAGAAGGGACAGCAACCAATGCAGGACCCAAGACTTTGTTAATCAGGCCGACTGAGGGCTACTGCAAGCAGATAACCCCAAAAGTGATGACTGCAACAGTGAAACACGAAGAACATCGGGCATGCTGGTGAATCAGCGTGCACATTTTGAAATAATGTGGGGGTCATTGGATAATTGCTATTATACAATTACCTTGATTAAACAATGTCACTATGAAGGAACTTCCTTTATGTTCCCTCTGTTCTCACATCTTCTAAGAGACAATGTAATGATGCACTGCACATGTATTTATCATGTACATACTGTTGATTTCACACCAGTTTTATGCATCTCCTACCACATTTTCTTTATTTGTAACAGATCCATAGATGTATTTGCATATTGCTATTTATGGTAGAATGGTTGTTCATTTTTAAGGGACATTACTGTATGTGGGAGGGTATTTTTGAGGGGGATGTGTAGGTGTTTGATTTTTGTTTCTTAATAATATAGACAAAATGGTGGCTGTAGTATTTTTTTTCTGCAGTCACAGCTGTTTCTTTTAGTTTTATTTTACTATGGAGATGGACTTCTTCCTGTGGGACTTGCTCAATTTATGATAAGTATATAATTTACCTTTATGAATTATAATGAACTTCCTTTGTATGATTAACATTACTAATACTGACGATTATACAGTTACCTTGTTTATTAATTAGAAGAGGTAGATGAAAAACTTAACAGGCACACAAGGTAGATGAGTTGAAGAGTAGAGGATGAAAAAAGAAGGATTAAGTGAGGAGACGGAAGAAGCAGGGTGCAAAGGCAGAAGGGGACTAAAAGTAATTCTACAGGTGAAAATTCAGTATGAGGAAAGCAAGTAAGTGAGTAAACTATGAAAGGTTCAGTTCAGGAACACAATCTGCTCTTGTAATATAGTGTGTTCCAAACATCACTAACACTTATGAAGTAGAGGGAAGGAAAATGTTAGTTTTTGTATTTCACGAACTGTTGAAAGACCGTGTTGGATGACCTGGGGAGTTGTCCATGTGGATTATACCAGATCACTGCATTGACAATGGACAGAGCTGCACAGAAATAAAGAAGATCATAACTTATGTTATAATGAGAAGGACAAACTATAGTATAACAGTGAATTGCAAATTGTAGAACTATTTGCCCTTCTGATTGCAGTTTATTTATATATTTGTTTGTCTACATTTACCAGGAAAGTCCGACTGGGCATTGCCCATTTTTAATAGAGGCCTGGAGAGAAAATCTCCATATGTTTACAGTAGCATATAATTAGCAACCAAGGCAGAAAATCCAAGAGTTACATTTATACATTCAGAGATGGAATTTGGTACATTAGTCAAAGTCAAAGTAAACTTTATTGTCATTCAGAAATCACACAAGTGCAAAAACTGAACGAAATTCCGTGTCTCCAAACTCAATGTGTAAACAACATATAGACTATTTTCACAGACATTTTAGCTCTTTTCAAAGTGAATTCTTACTTGCATTAGACTTTAGTATTGCACAGGTACTTGGTTAAGACACTGGATTGATCCTTGCATAGAAAGAGACTTTTAAGTATTGCATTGTGAGCATTACAGTATGCACTATGGACCTTAGAGTATTGTACATATTATTATATTATTATTATATTATATTACAGTATTATATATATTAGCATATATACATCCTGTTCTATTTACAACATAAAGACTACGCAGACAGTAGCTATTACAGTAATTAATGACTGTATTTACATGTATGTACAAACAATGATATTTGACATTTTTCGTTAGGATTTGTGTGCTTAGGATGCAGTTCAATGAGTCCTAGAATAAAAATGTAATTGGGCAAGTCTAGTAAGATGCACTTAGGAAGAATGTGAAAGTTAGTGCTGGTAACAACAGTTGGACAGTGAGAGGTAGGACATGTTGAGAAGAGGGATAGACATTAGGGAAGGTGATGCAGTTACCAATAACATGTTAAAGGAGACAGTACACACTTTAGGATGGATTACTAGATGCATGCAGTTTAATGCTAGGTATATGGAGAACTAAGTTGCAGATATATGCTTAGAACTTTATGAAGTTAGTGAGGAGTGCATGGATAAAATATTTTTTCAAGCAAATGAATAGAAGAAAATATTCCAGGTAAAGAGGAAAGAGACACGAGTATCATGTGCTGTGCACACATAAGTCTCAGCCTGGTGTTGAGAATGAATAGGACCATGTTTGGTTAAAATATTCTTTAAGTAGCATTTTAAAGCTGCTGAGTTTATCAGACAAGTTTTTTTTGTGTAGCGATGCTATTCCAGAGCTTTGAGAAATACTGAGAGTAAAGTGAGTTGGTTGCTACATTATCTGACTTGTTTGTGATTAGTAAGATTTTTTTTTACCAGAACTAAGTTAAATTTTCCTTAATAAATATCATACCTTAGTAGCAAAAATTTAATTAATTAAATAACCCTTAAATGTACTAGCTGTGGAAAATGTAAATTATGACTAGGTTTCACCTGCACATTTGTTTCCTTTTAAAGAAATCTGTTCTTAACACACTCCTAGTGTAACCTAGGGACACAAAATTAAAGTGACATTAACCTACTAACACCACATTTACTAACCATTAACCAAGAATCCAAAAAGACATGAAAAATAAATGTAAAAACTAAAATAAAAGATAATAATAAATAAAAATAACTAAACTTTATTTACTATAAAATTTCTAATACTTAAAACTACATATAATGTATACTATATACATATATATTTACCTCAGTTTTTACATCAGATGTTTATCTTTCCAGGCTCTTCAGTTTAAATAAGCATGTAATATTATATGCTTCATTTAAGCCTGGATAGTTGAATGCATTTAATAAAAGCTGCCAATACAACTCCAGTTCTTCTAGCCATAATCCAGCTAGCCCACCTCTACTATCCATTAATATTTGGTCCATTACTCTAAAAATAAAAGTATGATCACTAAACATTACACAGTGTTTGGCAAAAGCATTGTCTTGTTTACATTTCTCTATTGCATGTACATGTTCGTAAACCCTTTCTCAGAGCCTAAGGTCCATGTTTCCTACATAGAAAGCTGGACAAAGTTGGCACTGAGCTAAATAAACAACAAATCTTGAGTTACATGTAAATTTAATCTTAGATGTAAATGCTCTATTCTTTATTTCGAATTTCTTACCTATATCCATGTACTTGCAAAATCTGCACATTCCACATCTTTGCATACCAGGTTGCCTAACCAATTCCGTATGCTTACTTTCAAGCAGGTTTTTTTAAGTTACGAACTCTTCTATAGACTATTTTCGGACACTGTCCTAATTTATTAATAAGACCCATATCTCTGTTCATTAGTTCCCAGTTCTTACATATAATAGAGATGGTTTTACTATCTAAGTTAAAAGATGTTATGAAACTAATATTAAAGTTGGTATTTGTTGGAACGTGATTCTCATTAACCAGTATAGGCTCAACATAACTAGAAGAGGGTGAAGGAGAAACAATTTGAATTTCTGGTCTTGTATTATAGATGTTCACAGAATGGGTAAAATTACACCATTCTGTCTCTTACTTTGAAGTTCTTCTGTGACTACCCTGATTAAATCTTTCGGGTATCCTCGGCTAGCAAACATGCTACCTAACAATTCGCTTTCAGCCAGAAAGTCTTCTTCTAATGAGACTATTCTGGCTGCTCTAACCAATTGTCCTTTTATCACTGATCTTTTTTGTGAAAAAGGATGACTACAAGAAAAATGTAGAAATGAATTCGAGTAAGTACTCTTCCTAAAGATCCTGGACACATATCTGTTGTTAGCAAGATCCTTGTTTAATTTAATATCCAGGTAATCTATTTCTTTCACACTAAACTTAAATGTGAAGTCAAGGAACTATGTACATTTATTAATATAACCAACTAGTTCTTTTGCCTGGTTATAGTCACCTTTAAACATTATAAATATGTCTTCCAGGTACCTCATATAGAAAGTTAACATTTGCATATGAAGGGGGCTCTTGAATAAAGTCTCTGTCTCCCAGTAAGCCATTACTAAATTAGCTAGGCTTGCTCCACAAAGAAAGCCCATGGCTACCCCTATTTTTTTGGAGATAATATTGCTTGTCAAAGGTGAAATAATTGTCAGAATTATATTAAGTAATTCTTCTACTAAGGAGATTTTAACAGAATTTGCCCCTAATTTTTTAAGCATCAAACAAACCCATTCTACACCTTCCTGGTGGGGAATTGAGCTATAAAGATCCTTCACATCAATTGTTAAGAAGCTGTTGTCCACATCAAAATCTAAATTATTAATCTTGTCAAGGAATGGCCAAGAACCTTTACAAATTTGGTGCTCATACTTCAAATATTTGTGAATTATTGTCTCCACAACTTTTGCGCATGGGTATGTGATGGAACCTCGGGCATCTATAAGGGGTCTCATCGGTGGGTTTACAAGGTTTTTATGTACCCTGGGGATGCTGAACAAAACTGGTACTTTAGGATGTAACATTGTCATATAATTATACAGGTCTAGACTGATCTTAGCTTCTATAAGTAAGTCGTTCAAGAAGACTTTTATACGATTATGTGCTAGATTTAATTCATTAAGGGAGACTTGTTCATAAGTCTTGTAGGACCTCTTTCATCCATTTAACATAATAGTCTTGGTCGAATATAGTCAAGCCACCCCCTTTATCTGGTTTAGTAACTCTAACTTTTGAGAACCTCAGCTGATTCAGTGCTTGCCATTTTTCCATCTTAACATTTTTATTTTTAGATACATTACCATACATGTTGTTCAGGAAAGATTTCCTGTTTGTATTATTATCAACAAACTTAGATCTAGCTCACATAGAATCTCAAAAGCATTAAATACTGGGTGTAGGGGTGGGTTATATGTACTGGCTATTCTGAACATGTTTATTATTACCTAACAAAATTGTTAAATTCAGTTTCCTTACAAAGTGTTTGACATCCATAATCACCTTAGCCACATTCATGTGTTGGCTTGGTACAAAAGTATATCACTTAGCTAGTAAATCCACAACAATTGGATCAGCATTGCAAGATGAATAATTAAACATTTTAAAGTCACCAGTCTTATTACTGATTATATTCAAGCCATTAGTAAAATCAGTGGCTATCGTTTGCGCATGTTGAAGCGCTGTTTGTTCTTGGGTCTCTACTATGACTTCTGCTTTGGGATAGCTCATGTATGCCTCAACTTGTGAAAATTTTTATCATTACTCTCTCGATTACCATGGGTTTCCATGGCATTTTTGCCATTATTCAAGTCACGGATACTTTCACTTCATCTCAAGTCATAACCAATATTATTGTTACATATAGAATTAGTGCTTTCTTCTGTTAAATTAATTTCCATGTTTATTGCATTCAGCAAACAGTAATTTTCCTTATATGCACCTGCTGCAGCCCAGGTTTGAGATGAGGGGGTAGAGGGTAAGTCAAGCCTTGTTCATAAGCCGCACAGTCACGGTTTAATTTTTTAAGCTTGTTACTTTTTAATTTCTCCATATATTGATCTAAACTTGTAAAGATCCTTGTATATTCATACTTATGTCTGGAAAAGTCATTATCTGCCTTAATTTTATTGTCAAGTTCAGTAATGTCTTTGGCAATGGTAGAAATCAGTGCAGAATAATGTTTTGTCATGAGTTCCATAAGTTCAAACCCATGTTGATCAAAAAGGCTTAACAATTCAAGATGAAAGGCTGAATCCGGTATCAACCCTGTAGGGTACTGATATGAACGTAACCCTTTTGGAACAATCCGTGACTGTAATCACTCTTTAAAATATGCTACTTCTAGCTGTAATTTTTCAGTTTTAAAAGTTTACAGTCAAATTCTTTAAGTTTCTCTGAAAGAGAAAGTGCACTGACCTGCTTCTGTATTGTGCCACCGGCCAGTTGCCCATGCTGTGCTGTCGATGGATTCCTTAAGAATTGAATAGGGCTATTCAGCCACTCACTCAGTATTGGCAGCCCAATAAGCCCTGCTGCACGTTGGTCATCAATTCACACTGGTCCTGCACTGTTATTATGTGAATTAGCATTCGTTGGAGAAGACTGCTCAATTACAGCCACTGAATGGCTGTTATGTTGGTTCTTCTGGTTGCTGGCTATTACTGGAACTGTTATCTCTGGTTCTGGTCTTCCTGCTGTAGTGGTATCATTAAATTCTGGGTGTTGTGAGCTAGGAAGGCTCCAATGTTTTTGGCATTCATCTAAGAGCTCCAAGCAGCTTGGTCCACATGCTGAGTTAAAGCTCCTATCAACACTGTCAAACTGAATAAGTCTTGTTGGAGCTGTTGCTGACTAAATAAACTCAGACCGCTGGGACCTCTAGTAGCCATAAACAACACAAACTGGGTAAAAATCTCTCAAAAACAAACGAAAAAACAAAACAAAAAAAACGGGAAAGTCCTTGCAGTGAGATGAAGCAATTTAATTAAGCGCTTTTCGTTTGCAGAATCTGCAAACTTCTTCAGATAAAAAACAAGTATGAAAGAACATACAATTCTCAAGTTTTAAACACAATCACATGATTATAAAAGCCAATCAAGACACTCATAGTATAACCTAGGGACACAAAATTAAAGGGATATTAACCTACTAACTCCACATTTACTAACCATTAACCCAGAATCCAAAAAGACAAGAAAAATAAATGTAAAAAATAAAATATAATAATAAATAAACGTAAATAAACTTAATGTACTATAAACAGAGATATGGGCCTTATTAAAAAAATTAGGACAGTGGATGTAAATGTGGAGTTAGTAGGTTGATATCCCTTTAATTTTGTGTCTCTAGCTTGACTTTTAAAATAAATCTTTACTATTATTCTAAATGTTGGTCTTATCCCTACCAATTTCAGCAAGCCAGAACCTTTAATATCCTAAACAGAAAATAGCATCACAATCCCACAAATGATTGCCATTTACTGATCTGTTTCTATTGCTAAACACTTACACATTTGTGCCTATACCAAGTGGAGTATGTCCTTATACCCCATGGAGTACAATGTACCATCCGTGAAACAGAGTGGTTTAAAATGGAAGAAAGTGCTATCACTGCCCTTCTGTAATCTGCAACTGATATCTGATTATCCATACTAACATCCTTCTTAGGGGAACCATCTATGTTTATCTGTATAAAACTTTGTTCAATTAGTAACCAATTGTATCTGCATAAACCTGGCTCCCCTGGCTTCAGAACTGCAGCTATAGACTGGATTCAAGATTATGCAGTGAATTTATAAAAGAAATCCTACTAGTCCCTACAAAGTTAATTTATCCCTGCAAAGACATAGCATTATGCAAAATACTATAATACAAAATAGCAATAACCCATGGCTGGGTGTAGATAATTCTGGCTTTACCCATGGTTGGCATGGTTTCATCAGGAGGACAAAGCCCGAGTGACCAAACAAAGCCAACCATGGGTAAATCTAGCATTACCCACACCCAGGCATGGGTTATTCCTATTACACAATGACATTATTTAAGAAAGAAATTACTTTTCTAAAATAATGCCTTTGTATACCAGCACTGTGCGGTTCTTCTGCATTGTTTCATTATCCTATGGCTTTCTTAATGTACTGTGGATGCATATTGGACTTGCTCTTGCACACTTACCCAGTACATTAGCACTTTGGAAAGGAAGCAACAGAAAAATATCCATTGCTTCTTTATTTAAAAACAAGTTTGAAATCCAGACAGTTGAGAGGTACAAGAGAGACAGGACAGAGAAAATACAAGGAAAATCGGGTATGTTTCTTTAGTTTTGCATAACTTACCTGATTTTCCCTGTATTTTCTCTGTCCTGTTTCAATTGTACCTCTCAACTGTGTGGATTTCAAACTTTTTTTTTTAATTACCTTCGATGTACCACCAACCACCGTAAAACTCCAGGGAAGTAGCAATAAATAATAGTAACACATGGTAAAGCTCAACAGTCACTTTTAAAATCTACTCTTGAGCTTTACCATTTGTTACTATTATTTAGTGCTACTTTCCTGGTGTTTTACAGTGGTTGGTGGTGTACTGAAGGTTATTGGTTTACTTAGCTAAGTCTACTGTCTCTGTTTTCACATTTTTTAAAAGCTCAAGAAAAGTGGAAAGGCATAGTATATATTAACAGAAGAAAGTCTGGAATACTGGACTTCTTTCTGTTGGTATATGTTGGATTTTACAATGGGCACACTGGATGGGCTGACCAATCAGCGTGCATGTTTCTGGAAGTTAATGGCCAGTCACTGTATAATATAACAACCATGTATGGTTTCTAGTTGCCGTCTGACTATTCTTTAGATACTATGTTAACTACAACACATATTTGTTATTTAGTTGCTTGTACTTGACAGATTGTAATAAAGTAGAGTTTATTAAGCTTTTGTTGAGATACTGGGTAGCTCAAAAAAGACTGTCCCAGGAATTTATTAAATGCCCTAGTATGGCTCACTCTAGAAAGGCTCTTACAGCGCAATGTGCCTATCTGCAATTCAGGAACATATTAGCTGTGATGACATCAGGCCTCATTATCTGCTAATCTGTATGTTTCCTGAACTGCATGTAACACTGAAACTTGCATATCATGGCTAATCTACACCCTATGGCTGCTGTTACTGGTGTAGGCTGTGGAACTTCCCCCCAGATACACACACACACACACACACACACACACACACACACACAAACACACTCTAGGTTCTGCAGCTCCTGTGGTCCTCATTCCTCTATAATACTTTAGTTTCATTGCAGCACATATGACTTAGATTGTGGTGGTCTAGTGTATCCCCCCACCTGCCAAGCCCTGTTATGATGTCAGTGCCATCATGACACTTTAAAGAGTCAGCCCTGGTGGTCTAGTGGTTCTCACTCTCCCAATCCCTCTACTACCATTTGTGCCATTACATAATTTAAGAGTGTGAATCCCGGTATCCACTGCTTTACCCCCTGATCCCCATCATGCTGTATATGCCTTAGAGAGTGTACCCTGGTCTTTAGTGCATTCCACCAGCCCCATATAAATGTTGATGTTATTATGACACTTCAGAGGCTCCCTAGAGTCAAGTGGTTCCTCCAACCCCCCAATCCCCATAGTAATGTTGGTGCCATCACAGCAATGTATTCCCTGGTGGTTTACTAGTCCCCCCCACCCTAATCCCAGTACTGTGGCTGTTTCCATTATTGCACTTAAGACTGTGTCTATTGATTCCCTCATTCTGGTCGTACTGTTCTGTGCCTTAGGGCATTATTCCCTTGCGTCTAGCATATCCCACTGTCTTGTAGTAATGTTGGTACTGGAATGGCAATGGAGAGTGTGTACCCCCACCTCTAGTTCCCATAGTAATTGTGGTGCCAGTATGGTAATGTTAAACTTTGTTCCTGGTGTCTGGTGATTCCACTGTTCTGAGACAGGTGCCATTATGAACTCTTACAGTAAGACTTGGTATCTAGTGGTTCCCCCCACCACCACATTTGTGTTCTTGATTGAACACAGCTTTATGGAGATGGCCATGCTGCTCTATGTGGCTGAACACTTTTCTTGGATTGCTCGGTTATGTAGATGGCTTCCTGTGGGATTACTGGGAAAGAGAAAACACTTGGCTAATTACATACACTTCTCTCCTTGGATTGCCACATTAGCATTCAGCACAGCAGCATGGTCAGCCCTTCATGGTACTGTACATCTTCCATGTTGGAGGACAGTGCAGCACCATGTAAAGGTGCTTCCTGAATAAAAAAAATATTCCTTGATACATGTATATGGCCATGTGCACATCATGGTACATATATAAATCTTTCCCAGTATGTGACTGACTTTAAGTACATGTAATAAGCTATTACCTGCATTATTCTCTTGAAAGCAAGTGTCTTACTGCACTACATGTTATCTTATTGTACTTCTTGGCGTTTTATGCTCAGCAGGTTTTGCCTGAGTCTCATCTGAAAATGGGATATGTCCAGGTTATGTCATTCTAGTTATATCCTATCATCAAATATGAATAAATAAGTAAACCATGAATGTATTATCTTTCAGACAAAATGCAATACATAAAATTATATTTTTCTCAGTTACCTTAAGATGTTATGCTTTGCTATTACTAGAGGCTCTGTTGTTAACATCTGTCATTGTATCCGCCTTAGTTATATTTTGACAATCCTGTCATTTTTTCTTTCATGTTACAATGCCTTTTGCATCATTTCTCTCCTCAATGTTCTTCAGTGCATCACTTCATTTTCTTAATGTTTTACTACTCCATAAGAATTTTATTTTTCTTATTGTGTGGATAACTGAAAGTCAGCTTCTTCTTACCTGCTTAAAAGCAAAGCTATGCTGTATCTGGGAACTAAGCCAGAACTAAAATGTCTGTTTTTTTCACAATGTCAGTTTATTTCTAAGTGATTATGACATTCGCCGTGATATCAGTCATTTAACTCTTGCTTCTTGGCTCATATTGCCCAAAATTTCCTCCTCTTATCATTCCACTGTAGGGCACCTCTGTTATACTCTGCTTACAAAAAGCTACATTGTACTGGGAAACTACATACAACTGTATCTGCAGGTTTGCTGTGTCTCAGATGCACATCTATCGTAAGTTCTCTTTACATCTTTCTTGACTGCTACCACCTCAGCAATGCCAACAATGTCACCTTACCCACCTTTAAAATGCCCAATAGTAGCTTCCTTCAATGATTAAAAAATATTGAGAAATTGAAAAAAAAAAATCAATAAATTCTAAGCTTGCTTCCCCCCTTTCCTGTAACAAGTCTAGTCCAGATTACAGATTTGCTGTATGCAGGACTGTTTGTAAGCTCCTGAGCCCCCCCCCCACACACACACACTTAACTAGGGTTAAACTATTCCTGGCGCCATAAAGTCTGCTCTTCAAATTTTCCCTTGCAGTTAGTCAGCTTTTTAGTTTTAGCACTCAAATCGGTTTCTCTGAGCTCAGCACTTGTTCAGAACTCGTTGTAAGTACTAAATAAGCTACAAATTACTACAGCACTCAACTTTCCTCACTTGTCTAGAGGAAAACAGTTTTTAGTACTTAATAAATAAGCAGCTATCCAGGCATGTCTAAAGGTCAGCTCCCGGTGTTTTCTCCTGTCTACCTGATGAATCTGGGCATCTTGGGGCAATGCAGCAATTGCCTCATGTACACAGACAACCCTCTCCTCCTACCACCCAACACTACGACCTGTGAGAGATGCACTTATATAGCCAAACTGGAAGCAAAGCTCTCTTCACCGAAGACTGGACTAGACAGTCAAGAGGAGAAGGTAAACACTTGCACCTCATCACACTCATCACATAGTCCCTCAAAACATCAGTGTGCCTGACTATAGAGTCATCTATGACTAGAGCACAGAAGCACAAATGAAAGGCCTACATTCACAGAGGTTCTCAATAAAAATCTGCCCAATTGAGAACCGAATGTAGGCCCTCCATTTGTGCTGTGCTGTGTGTGTGTTTTTTCGTGGTGTAGGTTTTGAGGGACTATGTGATGAGTGTGATGAGGTGCAAGTGTTTACCTTGGATCCTGGAACCCAACACAACCCAGTAACTCTTCTCTTGTTTAGCTTGGTGGTGGGAACATCAGTGTGCCTGACACACAGCCCACATACTCAGTGTTGCCATTTCTGCTTTGGAGCCCATGGTGTTTGGGCAGATTTTATTGACCCAACACTCTAGTCATAGATGACTCTACAGTCAGGCATACTGATGTTCCACTCACCAAGCTAAACAAGAAGAAAGTTACTGACAGCTGCCTGTTGGGTTCCAGGATCCACCACATAAAGCATGCACTCAGGTCACTCCACAACAAGTACAAAAAAAAAATATTTTGGGGCTATTTTGTTTTTTCATAATTGCTACTAATGCTTATTATTTCTTTGCTTATCATAACTTTATACAGCCTGTTATTATGAACTATGTATGTTCTATGTATTATAACCTGGAGCTTTTCTCCCCGGGCCTCTACTGAAAATGGACATATATCCAGTTAGACTAGCACGGTCAACAAATGTAAAATAAAATAAAATAAAATAAATAAAAATAAATATGACTCTCAAATCCAAAAGCAAAACTAGTTGAGACACACCACGACTATAAGAAGTTGACCATTTATTGAGATGAAATGCAACAAAACAAAAATAACGCATTATTTTTGTTTTGTTGCATTTCATGTCAATAACTAGTTTTGCTTTTGGATTTCTTCTGTTGCTGTCTTGGAGGCACTTTATCCTTGGCTGTGATTGTTTTTGGATATACAAATATGACTCTGTCATTGTCCATGTTGGTATGAATGACTTGAGACGTACCTCCCTGCACTACATGAAAAGAAACATGGAGGAGCTCTCCGATCTTGTAGCCCAGGCAGGTATGACCCTAGCCCTGAGTAGCATCCTGCCATCACCCAGAATGATACCACAGTACAAGGACAAAATGATTGACTTTAACAATTGGCTAAGCTTCTGGTGTCATTCTAAAGGAATCCAATATCTGTCTGAGCCATAATCGAAACTCCTAACGATGTGGACATCCTACAAAAGGGCCTCACTGAGACAGATGCCTGATGTCAAAGCCATGGTCTTAAGCTCAATGCCAAAAAGTGCATTGTCATCCACTTTGGTAAAAACTCTGTACCCATGAACTACCACATAGGCGATAGTCTACTTAACACTGAAAGTGTGATAAGAGACCTTGGGACACAGGTGGACAATAGTCTCTCCTTTGATAATCACATCTCCACAGTGGTCAGGAAATCCTTCTATGTGGCACATCTCATTACAAAAGGTTTCTTAACCAGAAAAAAAGAGGTCATTGTTCCCCTCTACTCATCAAGCATTAGACCCATTATAGAATACAATGCTCCTTTTGGTATGTACTTCACAAGACATCTACAACAACTGGAAAGGCCGCAGAAATACCTCACAAAGAGGATTACTAGCCTCAAACAGATGCCCTAAGCAGACCATCTTAAAAAACTCCATCTTTACTCCATCGCATATCGCCTACTCAGAGGCAATCTCTGCCTAACATACAAAGCTATGTCAAACCCAGAGCTGTTGGACATGCTCCCAAATCCCTCTGAGCTACACGGTCTAGGGACCTAAACCTTGTCACCACAATAAACAGAACATGCTGGAGGGATAGATTCCTGTCCCAGAGACTTCCCATACTCTGGAACAGACTACCTATCTATGTCAAACAGAGCTCCTCATTAGCACTCTTCAAGAAAAATCTTGATGATTGGATGGGTAATAGGAAATTCACTCCAGGGATCACTTCTGTGGCTCTGCTTGACAGGGGCACAGGAAAATAATTTTCTTGGGTGGCAAAAGCCAGGTTACCTTTTGGGCTAGGCTTGTATAGGCCCTAGGGCCAATAGCCTAGTACCTACCTATGAACATAAAATGGAAGCTACAAGTAATCTGACTACATAGACTTAAAAATCCAGACCTGGTGGAAATAATATGAAATAATGGAACAGTGTCAGAATAATATAAAATGCTGTAACATATGTTGTTGCAAATGAAATTAACATTAAGATAGAATGAGGGCTACTCCTCTTTCTGTTTGTAGAGCTGAAATCAATATTTTAATGTAAAGCCTCTTGATTTTTAAATACCCCAGTGATAACACCCATATGCATCAGATGATATTATTGCAAAACCGCTCAGTCATTTGTTCATTTTTCAGTGCTCACTTGATCAAGTTATGGTCATGTCAGAACCCAAGCAAATACCAGAATAAATAGGCACAAAGCATGGAACCAGTCCTTGATAGGATGCCAGTCCAGAGCAGACTCATACATGCACATCCTCACATTCACACTGCATACACAGTTATATACAATGTGAAGGACTGCCAGACTACCTGTCAGCATGTGTTTGTGATCCTGATAAAATACCACATGGACTTAGAGAAGTTCATGCAAACACAAAGCACTCCACCTGGGAAATGAACCAGAGAACCAAGTAATAGTAGGCAGCCACACTAACTAATGCATCACCATGCTATTTTATTACAAATTTAATCTTAAATCTAGTGAGATACCAGAGAGACATGTGGGTTCCATAGCAGTGCACGGGTCTGTATAGACTGAGATTCTTAAATAGAATCATGCGTAAGACAGTGTGCAGCCTCTGAGTGACTCAGATAACAGTGCAGTATACTGAGCATGCTCTGTATGCTGCACATGTGAACAGAGCACAAAGTATTAGTCACTTATGGATTGCCTGGCACCGAGAACCATCCTCATACTCTGCAGACAACATTTAGTGTATTTTACTGCCTACTGGATACTTAATGATTCCTGATTCAGAGAGTTGTTAGGTAAATGACACTAACATGGTTAAGTCAATATGTTAACTGTGCAAATCATGATGTTTGTAAGTACATAACGGCCAAGTCTAACAATTTTCATGGATGGACTGACACACACACACACTCTTTCTATGAAAGTTTGTGTGGATGTAAGTGTGCCTGTCTGTGTGCACATTTTATACATTATATATATATATATATATATATATATATATATATATATATATATATACACACACACACACACATATATATATATATATATATATATATATATATATATATTTATTTATTTATTTTTTTTTATGGCAGAACTGGGACAGGAAGTCATGGTGATCATGGTGAATGAATAGCAACACAACAAGACCCCCAAAACTGCACAATCTGCAGATGAGTACAGCATAGCATGGGGATGTGCACTGCTACCTTCCTCCCACCCTCTTTTCCTGTCTACTCTTTGTATAGCCTCTCTACCCACTAAATGTCTCACATAGTCCTTCTGGTATAACCACAACATGATCTACTGATCACTGTACTTCAAAGAACCAGCTACACTTATTGTCAACCTTACAATTTGCAAAAAAGTTTCTACCATGAAGCTTTGTAACAAATTGCATTATATGTCAATTATAAGTAGTCTGTCTTCGTTTTCTTGTCCTCATATGTAAGAATATATGCCATTTTTATTCCATGTACTATTTCCATATCAGGTGCAAAAAATCTTTATCGCACTGTGACCATTCACCTAAAATGTATTTATGATTGTTGTATAAAATGTGTTAACTACTGTTTTACTGTTTACTCATTTTATTTTGCGGCTTTTCTCCCCGGGCCTCAGTTGAAAAGGGGCAGCTTGTTTATTCCAATGGTCCATCCCAGTAAATAAATGCAATAAGTAAATAAACAAATGTGCTACGGGTGCACTTCAAATATTTTTATAATAATGGCACAGGGTACATGTTGATGGTGCTGAAACACTATGATGTATGAAAGATGTGCAAAGCACTCAGCAGTGAATCAGAAACACAGTTAATGGGATGCTGTTATGCATCCATTTGCAACAGGACTGAAGAACATTTCAGACATTCGGCAGATGCATACATTCTAGCACTCATTTGCATTTCTCTATGTAGGATATGTGGAGGTGATGGCTACACTGAATAGCACAATAGTTTGCATGGTTACACTTGCTTGCAATGTCTAGTAGTGACTTCTGCAAAAGGGGTACATTTGTTTTTCATTTTAAATGTTATTGATATTACATTACAAATGTTGCTTAACCATGTCCTGTTATACCATGCATAACTTCTGCACCTTGCTTGAGCACATTTTGAATGATACTGCATTTGCTGGCATACTCAAGTGACTGCATGTATATGTGATCATGTTCAGCACCTTATATGCAGTTTTAGGTATTGTGAATGATTCCTAACAAATTGTTTGATGGGTTCCATCATCTGAATGCTCTATACGTAGCTTTGTACCAGGTTTGTTGCAATGCTCTTCTATTTGAGCTGCACTAAACTTGTCTTTGTGAACTATAGGATTATTACCTAGGAATTCTTCTGCATACTAGCCACTATGCCCTGCAGACTTACTTTATGAATCTTCCCCATCAGTGTTTAGTGAATCAGTAAGTGAGTGAGTTAACTCATCTGAGAAAATTGGCCCAAGAGTGTGATCACAGAGAAACATTACAACTAGGACTGAGAGGGGACTGTATATAAAACAAATGGAAAATGAATATCAATAAGACTGTTGTCAGCAGCATATAACAGAATAAAAGAACACAGTTATAAAGGATTTTGCCTCAGAAGTATGAACTGCAACAAAGATTATGCATGTTATACATGCCTTGGTGAGATGCACAGCACACAGCTTCTCAGTGTACGTTTAACTAAGAAAAATGCTGTGATTGTGGTTAAATGGGCACAAAGCAGTCTGGACAAATAAGAAAAATATATATTTTAAGAAGACTTGTCAAAACTAGCAGAAAGGAAGATTAGTACAGAGTGCTTAATACTATTCTTGCTGAGGAGGAGAATACACAGAGTCTAGAGGAAATATTTCTTTTGCGTAATATGTAAAGCTTGAATCTGCCAAAAGTAACTCCTTCTTTGTACAAATGATGACAGAAGACATGCATCTGTAGTTTGACACTGATACTGGGCTTGTCTAATGAAATGTGTACAAGAGACCATACAAAACTAGAATGAGTTGCTGATGTGCAAGTTGCTTTTAAGGAATAAAAAATACCTTTGATAAAATTTAAAGGTACTGGCCCAAGATAACCAGCAAACAGATTAATGAAATTAATTCAGTCAAACCTGGGAGAAATAAGGCAGCAATATGTAGGGTGTGTGTGTGTGTGTGTGTGTGTGTGTGTGTGTGTGTGTGTGTGTGTGTGTGTGTGTGTGTGTATAAATAAATAGATGAGTCTGTGAGTGTGAGTTGGTAGGTAGGTGTGTGGAGGGGTGGCATTCATACTTCCACACACTTTTAGACTAATCCTGACATTAGAAGGGGGCAATAAGAATAACATACTGACATGACTAACTATCCAGACTCAGATTGCCCCAGATGATGTCATTATGATCATAATGAGGATTATATAAACTGAAAATGGACAACACACAAAGTGTGCAGCAGGAGATTACAGACTGTTTGGTCATTTGATGAAACATTGTCCTTATCATTTGTCTTCCTTCACTTGCATACACTGATAAGAAATATGATGTAACAGAAATGGTGGTTGTGAGAGCTGTCCCTTTTCCCTATATTACATCTTAGAAGGCAGTACTTCACATACAAGTGCACAGGATTGTCATGCATTCACATCAGTATAGTTCAGAATCTGGTGACAGTTCCTCTGAATTAATTAAACAGAGCCAAGCCAGAACACACACAGATCCTCAGACACATATACAGCCATATTTCACACACACATAAAATGATGGGTATATGTGGATGGACATGCAAGCACACTCGTATGAATGCACAAACATACACACAGAAACATACACTCAAGCATATCCACACACTTGCATGCACATACACTCACTCATGCATGCAGAAAGATAATCATTTACACACACACACACACACACACACACACACACACACACACACACACACACACACACACACACACACACACACACACACACACACACACACACACACAGACACACACACACAGACTCTGGTCTTATATTCTATATAAGCAGTTTTTAAGTGTAATTTGGATTCAGTTAGAAGTGCAGTCATAAAATCTTACTTTTATTTCATTTTGCTTTCAGAAAGAAAAGTACTTTTGGTTTAAGTTGGCAATTTTTTTTTTCAGGCAAGAATTTTTAAATTCTTCAGCAAATGGAAGAGAACTTTTAGAGCTGATCACAATACAGTTTTCCGCCACAACACTCCCACAACCAGTTGTGAAGACATACAAGCCCTTGCATTTAGAGCCAAGTCCATTGTAAGAGAGATGTTAAACAAAGGTGGTTTATAAAATGCCCCTTCTCCTTCATCAGTACAGGCTATTATTCCAAATTGTGTCTTGTATCAAAAATAGAGGGCCAGGTTGTGGTCATTCCTGGATCTTTACAATCTCTTCCGAGCAAGCACATCTGACTGCATTTGAGATTGTTGTCCTTCAGGTACTGGTTCGCTTCCTGTCTGGATATGGGATTTGTTGACGACTCCAAATGTTAAGGATTCCTAATGGCACATTTACATTTTCAAAACTCAAGTGATAGGTGTGCTGCTTGGCATTCCTAAAGTCCACAAAGACAACAAAAATCCTCCATTCGGGTCAATTTCAACTTCACAGGGAGCTAGAATGAACTATTTGTAATATAGGTTTCTTTTTTTTTTTTATTTGAAATAATTGGCTAAAATAACACACTCACCCATACTAGACTCTGGTTAATATATTAGGAAATATTAGAAAGGTTAAGGTTGCTAATTTAATCAGATTGGTAACTTCAGATGTACAATATTTGCCCAAAAGTATTCCTCAAGACTTATCAAAATAGAACAAGTGAGATATTTAATGAATAATGATAGCATGTTTTTCTAGCAAAGACCCGTTGCACTTTATTAGATTTTGGTTGTATCATTTTGTTTTTCAAATAAGTGGTATGGCTATAGGGCAGTCATTGCCCAAAATTTGGAAACCAGATTTTTGTATCACTGGGAAGGAAATGTGGTATTCAGTTTTGATTTCTGATAACATATTAAATTGCATTACCATATTATAGATGCCATGTTTGTTTTCTAAAAGTGGAATGTTATTGAGTTGTAGAATTTTACAGACGTTCGTACAGGTTCATTGGTAAATGGAATGTTAGTGAGTTGTAGAATTTTACAGACGTTCGTACAGGTTCATTGGTAAGTGGAATGTTAGTGAGTTGTAGAATTTTAAAGACGTTCGTACAGGTTCATTGGTAAGTGGAATGTTAGTGAGTTGTAGAATTTTAAAGACGTTCGTACAGGTTCATTGGCAAGTGGAATGTTAGTGAGTTGTAGAATTTTACAGACGTTCATACAGGTTCATTGGTAAGTGGAATGTTAGTGAGTTGTAGAATTTTACAGACATTCATACAGGTTCATTGGTAAGTGGAATGTTAGTGAGTTGTAGAATTTTACAGACGTTCGTACAGGTTCATTGGCAAGTGGAATGTTAGTGAGTTGTAGAATTTTACAGACATTCGTACAGGTTCATTGGTAAGTACTGTGTTAGCTGCCCTTGCGGGACATTTTAAGCATAGCCTGTTTCCCTTTTTATGCTCAAATTAACTTATCCCATTTGACGTTTGATTAGCCTTACCGATCTCATGGTGTATAATTACATATTAAACCTAGTGAAAATGTGTGAAAGTACAAATGAGGTATACACTGCAGAAAAAAAAATAAGTATCATTTTGCACTTCTGCTGATAATTTTACTGTATTTCATAAGAATCGTGTATCATTTTTACATTTCTCACACTTAAGTAGAGAAGAGTTTCAAAGCTGAACTGTTTCCACTGCTGTAGTACTTAATTACATTCTGTCTGCTAGTTTTACAGGACTGTACTATCTAGATTGTGTGGTTTCCCTGCATTTGAGCTACAAAACCAACATTTTTACATTAAGAAGGTTTTCTGACTGCATTCTTGTTGCAGAAGTGTGCTGTAGCAAACCTATCTGAGTTGGGGGCTGCTGGCTAAAAGATTACTGTGTGCTTTCCTGACTGGTGCGTAGGCTTTGCTGTTTTAAAACTTAATTTTGTGATTCTATACATGTCCAGAGTTTTTACTAAGCTGTTCTCCATGCAGCAGCAGTTAGTGCCTGTATAGATGTAATCACTTTCAACTTAAAATTTTCCTTAGAATAACT
Organism: Protopterus annectens; assembly: GCF_019279795.1. Classification (NCBI taxonomy): domain Eukaryota; kingdom Metazoa; phylum Chordata; order Ceratodontiformes; family Protopteridae; genus Protopterus; species Protopterus annectens. Next base: position 242,060,352 of record NC_056748.1, read on the forward strand.
ATCTTTGCAACCTTCCCCAGTCCCCCTGCTGCTCTAGGAGCATCTGAGTTGCACGCAGAGCAGCATCGCCTTGTTGGATCTCTGCAGTTCACACCGAGTGTAGCACCCATTCTTCATACGTGTGCTATCATCCCAGTCCAGTTAAATCTACCCACTCTTCTCTCTGATTAAACCCATAGATAGGCACTTTCCTGCCATCTCTGTGGCCAGCCTGGTAGACGTGGGCATCCTGAACCAATGTAACAATTGTCTCGTATTCTGACAACAACTTAATCTTCAAACAAACACAGTATGTGAGAGATATAGTTATACTATAAAAATTGAGACATGACTCTCACATACTGACAAATCAAATGACAGTTTTCATCACATGCACATTATTTCCCTCACTAAATAAGGTCTCAACACATAAACCCACACATGCAGCAGTGCTCACAAGTAACTTACCAAAACCTCAGAGGCCTCCTGTATGCTGCCCTCAGAAACTCACATTCAAACAAAACCCAGTCAACACTAATCACTACACATAAAAATACACATCACTGTGTCTCCACAAGCAAGCCACTAAGGTGAAACACCACGTATTCAAACATATTGACCACAGCAGACTCCATCATGAGACACTCAGATGACCCCTCACCAGGTTGGACAAAGAGAGGGCTACAATCAGTTACCTCAACCTCAAGTACCAGTATGACTTGGTCATAGTCCATGTAGGTGTGAATGACCTGAGCTGTACCTCCTTGGACTATATGAAGACAGACATGATGGATCTCTTTGAATATGTCACAGGTGGGTATGAGCCTCGCACTGAGAAACATTCTACCCTCACCGAGAATGATATCATAATGCAAACATAAAATGATTGACTTAAACCATTGGCTTGTCATTCCAAAGGGATCCAGTAACTGTCACAGCCTGTGAAGACATGATCAACAAACCACACTGCTTTTGCAGAAATGGTCTACATCTCTCGCTGCTAGACATTCGAATACTGGTCAAAGCATTAGCCACCCCGATAGTGCCTTTTTTTTAGGTAGTGCCAAACCAACAGAACTGCCAATGTAACTTCTTCCAGTGGCAAGCTGAAGGTACTACTGCTCAGTGCTAGGGGTCTTAACAAGAAGATGCACTCCCTGGAAGCTCTCTTTGTCCTGGAGAATGCTGACATTTCTGCAGTTACGCAGATGAGGTTCATGGCGGCGGAAAGCACCCCAGCAATGCAAGGCTAGCACACATTCAGAACACCCTTTGAAAAGGAAAAAAAAAAACAAAAGGAGGAGGTGTTTTCATTTACATAAAAAATATATATATCACACCTCAAGACTGGTCAAACAGGATGACTCACTTGAGCTACTCCATGTCCAGCTAACAACAGGCAAAATTTTCCCACCATAAAATCGCTAGCTACAGGTCCCTAACTATGAAAACCCCTCCGCATACTTGAAGTTACACTACACTACACTCATTTACCATTCAGCCCAGCACTTTACTCATGGGAGATTTTAACTGCCCCTCCATAAACTGGGAAACATATATGAATACTAACATGCAGGCTCAGAGATTCCTGGACTTTGTCAATGCAAAGGCTTTGGAACAGCTGGTCCGCATTCCCACTATGGGCTCAAATATCATTTACATAGTACTCACAAACATGGGGGAGCATTGCACCATCCCAGCATAATGTCCTCATTGGTAAGAGTGGATCATAAGTCAGTCTCCTTTGAAATAAATGTAACAGTAGAATCCCCCCCCATTAAACCCTAAAACCTTAAAGAATTTTTTCCAAGGCAAATTACTGTCTATTAAGTGATAGCAGAGGTAATCGTATAGCTCCTGCTAACCCTGAAAACATGGAATCCTATGCAGATGTATACATGAATGTCCTGTACAACTACTCTAAAACAACTACATAGAAGCAGCAGTACCTGATCAAACTAAACCCAAGTCTAGCCAGAAAAACAAGTTACCGTGGTGGATCCCTGGCATAACTAGATTATAAAGCAGAAGGAAGAAATTCTGTCTAGAAGTAAATGGGAATGTGCACAACAGAGAAAAAAATCCCTCATTAGTCTCAACAGGCAAATCAGGATAAGTCCTCCAAAGCAAGATACAAGACTAAAATATCCTCCCAAGCAAAGGATAACCACAAAGTATTTTTCAATTATGTCTAAAATCTTAAGGGAAACACTCAACAATGTGCTGAGTTGTCTGTAGATGTCACTACCTATACTCAGCCAGAAGAAATAGCAAACCTGCTGGTTGATAAATTCAGCTCAAATTTCATCTCCTCATCACCTCCAGTCATTCCTCATTAAGTACCCCCGACCATTCATTTGCCTGTTATCACAAAAGAACAGGTCATTCCTACACTCTCTAAAGCTAGAAACATGGTGGACCCTGATACAATCCAAGACTGCCTATTAAATAGCTTGAAACATGACCTAGCAGACTCACTGGAATCTCTATTTAACCACAGACTCCAAACAAGTTTTGTCCCAGTAGAGTAGTGGACAGCAACAGTCATCCCTCTGCACAAGGGGGGACCATCAACAGCCCCAGGAAACTGCTGACCCATAGGTCTGACTAACCTCATATGCAAGGATATGGAAAGGGTAATCATGGACCTGATTAACAATGATATAGGAAATCTCCAGATTCTAGACCCAACCCAGTTCGGCTTCGTCAAGGGCAGGTCCTGTCTAATCAGTCTGGTGGACTTCTTTGAGAAGTTCACTAAGCCCATGGATGAGAGTAAGACAATACACACTGCCTACCTTGACCTGGCCAAGGCATTTGACACAATACCCCACTCAGGTATTACAGATAAACTCACAACATAGGGCATAAACCTCTACATCACCAGATGGATAGCCACATGGCTCACAGTTAGGACACATGTTGTTAGAGTTGGGGAATCCACATCAAGCAAGAGGACAGTCACCAGTGAAGTATCACAGGCCTCATTGCTAGGCCCCCTCCTGTTTGGGATATACTTCTCAGATGTGACTTGGAGCAATCACTGACCCCCCCCCCCCCCACACACCCCAAACAGTGTTGATATCCTGCAGAAAGGAATAATGCAAATTAATGACTGGTGTCAGAGCCATGGCCTCAAACTAAATGCAAAGAAGTGCATAATAATACCCTTTAGGAAATAAAATACTCCTGCAAATTACAATATTTATAGCACCCCCAAGAGTGAACCCAATGGTGAAAGATCTGGGTAGTACTCAGACAGTAATCTGAACTTCGACCACCATATGTCCACAGTGGTGCAGACATCCTTCTCGGTGGCTCAGCTTATCAATACGGGCATGGTATCTAGATCTAAGGATGTCATAGTACCACTGTACTCAGCCCCCATCAGACCAATAATCGAGTACAATGCACCCTTTGGCATGTACCTTGCCAGGCACCTGCAACAGTTGGAGCATCCTTACAGGTTTCTCACCAAAAAAATGCAGGGCATAACCAACATGTCATATGCCATGCAATTAAAAGCCCTATCTCTCTATTCTGTTTCCTACAGATTACTGTGGGGTGATCTATGCCTGACCTACAAGGCAGTCTCTAACCCAGCTCTGATGGAAATGTTGCATATTCACAAAACTAACTGCACAAGGTTTACCCACTCCAATAATCTAAACCTGATCTCTGACATGAACAGAAAATATTGGAGAGACAGCTATATGTCCCAAATACCGCCCCTCCTCTAGAATAGGCTTCCTATTCACATGAAGTAAAGTCCTTCCCTGACCATCTTCAAGTGCAGTCTGGACCAATGGATGGGAAATAGCAAATTCACTCCTGGGGGTGGCACCTGTGTCCATTATGGACAGAGGCAATCTGTAAAAACTGTCAAAACCCTGCTTGCTAACCTTTGTAATCTTTCCCCTAGAGAGAGAAAATTGGGTAAAATCTGGGCAAAAGTGGCTAGGCTTGTAAGGGCTCTTTGGACATTAGCTGAATAATCTCCTTTAAATCTTTAAACCTGTGTGCCATGCAAAATATTTTATGTAGATAAACATCTTGACAATAAGTTGGAAGACTATGAATACCAATATGCTATTGAAAAATGTACTGTTCAGAATGCATTATATGGAAATTCACAGAATGTACTAGTTTATATTTTTAGAGAAGATGTCCCTGGAAGTTTTTCTTGGGGGGGAATTTTGAAGTTATTTTAGATGAGAAGGAGTTTCGATCGCAGATCTTGTTGGATACTTGTAAATGCCAGAATTCAACAGTTTGCTTAATTTCAAAAGTGTATTAAATGGGATTTCCTTTAAATATTTATTGCTTTTAACATGGTTTTAGTTTTACTGGCTGTTTGTTATGTAATTTTAACTATGATATGGTACCTCAGTAATATCAGTCTGATAAAATCCATTTAAGGATAATAATCTTCACTTCTATGTCTATGATATCAATAAACCAGCATTTTAAAAGGAAGTATTTAAATCTTGTTATTTTTTATTTGTAATGTGGCAGTGGTGTACTGGAGGTAAACATTTACACACCAAAGTAAACTTCACACTATAAGAAGCTATGTAAATGCTAGGGTCCCTTTAAATCTCAAAAGATTAATGCCTTTGGAGGAAGACAAAGCCAGGGATTCATGAACAGGCCAAAAAGACACCACTTCCAGTATTTTGTGATTCACAGACATGCTAGTCGCAATAAGGGAAGTCCTCATTATTGGATAATTAGCAGTTTTCTAAATTACACAAGTACTGCAATGTGCAAATCACCACTTCCTGCAGCAGTTAACTGCAGCAGCTACATTCTGTAGGCAGATAAGTAGTATACGTGGGACCTAGTTGTTCCCCCCTCCCCCCAATCCTGGTAGTGATGCAAGTGTCATTATAGCATATAACTAGCATCCCTAGGGTCTAGTTAATCCCCCACCCTGATCCCCACAGTGCTGTAACTGCCATTATGGCATACAAGTAGAATCCCTGGTGTCTAGTGGATCCTCTCACCCACCCCAACCAATCCCCTGTTAAGGCAAACATATTATAATGTAATCCCTGGTGGCTAGTAGATCCCTCATCCACATATACAGTTATCCCTGGTGTCTAGTGATCCCCCCATTCCCACAGTATAATTATGCTGATGGCTAGAGGTCCCCCATCCCCATAGTATAGTTATGCAGATGGCTAGCAGTCTCCCATCCCCATAGTACAGTTATCCCTGCTGGCTAGTGATCCCCTATCCCCATAGTATAGTTATGCAGATGGCTAGCGGTCTCCCATCCCCATAGTACAGTTATCCCTGGTGGCTAGTGGTCTCCTCACCCAATGTTTTAGATTATTCTCATTAACCTAGATGTCTGTGGAGGTATGACAAACCACCCCAACCCACACTTATACACATGTACAATCAAACACACATATACAGCCCCCTACCAACCCAATCACAATCACACACTCATCCATTATCCATTCACTCACACACACACCTACTCTCACATGCAGTCTTTTGCATATACTGACTCACACACCTCCCAACCATACCTTACCACTAAAATTCCCAGTAAGTACGCCTTGCACAATTTTATTAATATCAATAAAATATGTTAGATTATTCATCTTTTGGATTAACTTCTTCTTTGCTAAAACTTAGTTCTGTACTCACCAAACAACTGTGGAGATTAAATCTTTTCCTGTAGGGAAACATAACTTAATCAAGGTAGAATTCATTAAATGCATGAAATTCATCTATTCCACCACATTAACCTGATTTAAAAGAATAACTAAAAAAAACACACGAGCAACTACTAAGTTGTGGCAGATGTGCTGTTTACACTATGCATGAGTCATGGTGTGAATGGTGATTCAGATGCTGAACCAGAATGTAAAGGATTTTGAAACATTTCTTCCATGTCATGGCTCATGTGATGGAATGAATGGTGCAAACCAACACCATGCAAGATTCATTCTAATAAGGCACTGGGCATTGTGTAAAGAATGTATTCTGGGAAACTACAGTAGACTGCACAAAAGGGTAGCAACTGTGTCTTCCATGTTATTATAGGGCACAGTCTTCTTATGGACAGATTTATTCTTATTTAAGACTTTATAGGGCATACAGCAGAGCAGCACTATGTAGCCTATATTCTTCTAGCACACAAGGAGCTCTGATGTTGTGCATTATTAGTTGGGCGAAAAGTAATGCAGCACTGTACCCTACATTCATCTAGTATATGAGAAGGTATGAGCATAGGCATCATTAGCAGAGCATAGATACAGCAGCACTGAGTGCTCTACATTCATCTAGCACATAAGGAGCTCTGTGGTTAGACATTATTTGCAGGTCACAGATACAATAGCACTGTGCCACCTACATCCATCTAGTGTACAGCACTGTCAGTGGACAATGTTTTATTTTTACAGTACGAAATACAGCAGCACTTTGTGTACTTTATAATTGTATATTACAAAAGACACAAGGGGTCAGTCAAGCATTATTAGCTAGTATACATAACATCACAGAACTTTCTGCCTTTATCACCACAGCACATAAAGTACTCGGGGTTTAAGGCACACTAATGGTAGGACGTACAGTAAAACATCATTGTGCTCCACAGATCTGGATTGTGTATTGCCCTTTCACATGATTGCATTGTGCAGTAGATAAAGGGCTAACAGCATGCAGTGTGGACAATTGTGGTGAGGTTAGCACAGAGGAAAAAATTGAGCAATTCATCAACTTTCTGAATACACTATGCACAACAGCCATTCCTGCATAACAGCTAATAATTTACAGGTCATCTATGATCTGCCCTTCAGAAGTACCACTGTATGTAATATGAGGTTTTGCTGTTGTCGTTATCGTCTGGGCTGTACTGATGTCAGAAGTATGTTATATTATGAAATCAAAAGGAATCCAGAGACAGCGCACACAATCCGCACTTTATTCAAAGTATAAAACGTCCAAAACTAGATCACAAAGTTCGTAAACGCTATTACACATCCAGTACATGCGTTTTCGTCAGCCTGTAGCTTAGACTTCATCAGACAAAATGAATTAACTAATTAAGCATTATATAAGCCAATACATTTAAAAGGACCAATAACATTCAAGCATCTAAGTTAAAACCAATGAAAATAGTGACAGTCTGAGGAGCTCATTATAATAAAATTGTGAGTGATTTAAAATCATCTAATAAATATGTAAAAAACTTTTCCTTTAAAATAATTACAGTATTTAAAAGCAGAGGTATTGATTAAAAAATATTGTAGTCAATTAGGTTTCTAGAACCCACAATATAATGAAGCTGTTAGGTTAAAACTGATAAATGTATTTATGTGCACAGTAATTGTAGTAGGTACATAAAAACAGAAGCATAGACAACAGTGCCCTCTACTGTTCATAGAACTACTTAATGCGTTTCAAACTTGAATTGATCTCAGTTTGAGAGCTGGAATAATTGAGATACATTCATTTAAGCCTGGTGATTTGTTGGCCTCTAATAAAATTTGCCAATACAGTTCCCTGTATTCAAGCCATTCTTCCCAGGGACCTCCTCTTATTTCTTTTTAACTTGTTCTAAAACAAAAAGGAGAATGTGGCTTCTTTACAGTTCTTTGTGTGTTTGTACAATGCATTGGTGTCCTTTGCTTTTTGTATCTCATATAAATGTTCATAAATCCGCCTCTTCAATACTCTTTCTGTTTTCCCAACATAATACGAACTGCATTTTGTACACATTGCAAGGTAAACCACTCCCTGGGACTCACAGTTGAATGAACCAGTGCTATATATATTAATGTCCCTTATTTCAATGTAAATTTCTCTTTGTTGGAAATATAGGGACATTGTTTACAGTGCCCACAATGAAATGTTCCATATGAGGTGTTATTAAGGCATGCCCTCTCCAAGTAGTGATGAGGATCTTTTTTGAGATTGTTCTCTAAAACTTTTTTTATGCTACGTGCATTTTTATATACCATTTTTGGTGTTTTTCCTTTTATGTTCGGTATATCTGAGAAAGAGATGAATTTTTCCCACTCATTGAGGATCATGCTTTTTATCTTGGAGTTGAAGCCATTAAATTCCAAGATAAGTGCTGATTGATAGTCAGATTCAACTGGGGTATGATTTATGTTGATGTTTGTCTGACTCTTAGTGGTGTGCTCACTTAAGGCTTTGTCATTTAGACATCCTTTTATGGGTTTAAATTTGGTCTTTCTGTGTTGTTCAACTTCCATTCTAATGTTTTTTATGAACTCGAGTGGGTATCCTCTAGCGAGGAACATGGCTTCTAGCGTGTTACATTCCACATAAAAATCTTCGTCCTTGCTTGTCATTCGACAACCTCTAACAAATTGTCCTTTGACAATGTTTCTTTTGCAGTGGGGGGGGTGTGCACTAAGAAAGTGTAGGTAGGAATTGCAGAACGTATTTTTCCGGAATATTTTGGTCTCAAAATCTTTAGAAATTTTGTTCTTTTGGACCTCCACATCCAAGTATTGAAGTCTGTCTACCGAGCTTGTGTGTGTAAAGCTCAAAAAGAGGTGGTGTGGTTGATATACTCCAAAAGAGAGATAGTTGGTCACTACTCGCAGTCCAAAAGATAACAATATCGTCAAGAAAACGTTGATATAAGGACCAATATTGTCGGAATTCAGAATTCAAAATGTAGTTCATTCCCAACCTGCAAGGACTATGTTAGCATAAGTGGGTGCACACGCCCCATTGCTACCCCTTTTGTTTGCTGGAAAAATTCTCCATTAAATGTTAGAAAGTTATTTTTCAAAATGTTGTCCATAAGTCCCACTACAGCAACCTTTTCTATGTGTGTCAAGGTATTGTCCATAAAAATAATGTCCTCAAAGATCCTCATTCCTTCATTGTGTGGGATACAAGTAAAAGGTCCACCACATCAATGGTAACAAAATTAAATTCTCCGAATAGAGGGTAGATGTAATGTTCCTAAGTAGGTCCCATGAGTCTTTCAGAATGTGACTAAAGTTGTTGCAAATATGTTTGATCTTGTTGTCCACAAATTTGGCCATAGGCAGCGTCTTTGAGCAGTCAGCCGACACGATCGGTCTGAGTGGTGGGTCGCTTACATTCTTGTGGACCTTCGGAATACCAAATATAATTGGAACCTTTGGTTTAGGCACTGATAGAAACTTATGCATGTTGTTGTTTATTGTTCCTTCAATAATCATGTGATCAAGTGCCATGTCTATCTTTTGATAAGCCACTTCAACCTCATCCATGGAAACATTTCTATACTTGGTTTCTTCACGAAGAATATTGTTCATTTTTCCTTCAGTATATAATGTTCTCCATTATAACTACTCCTCCTCCCTTATCTGGTTTCATGATTCTAATTGATGTGTTCTTCTTTAATTCTTCTAGTGTTGCATATTCCTCCTTTGTTAAGTTGTACTTTAAATGTTGTTGTTTAAATTCTTGAATCCCATTTTCCAATACCATCTCAAGGTTTTTCAGTTGTGGGAGAAGCGGAGGGTTGTAAATGCTACGTCTTGTAAGGCCACCTTGTGGTTGTTCAGTGTTAGATGGTGCTGGAGGTAAAGTAGCTTTCAAGTTAATTTTCCTAAGAAACAGCTTCATATCAATAATGGTTTTAACTAGGTCTCCTCGAGTACTAGGAATGAATTTAAATCCCTTACTGAGGAGATCAAAGTGTCCCTTATTTAAAATGATATTGCTAAAATTGTAAATAGAAAAATTATTGAGGGAATGTGTAGTACCTGTATGTAAGATCTCAGTATCACCATTGGTGTCACTCTCAGTAAAAGATGCAGAAAGGGTTAAAGGACTAGTGAGTGGGGGAACAGTGGTGGTGGGGGTATAGAGGGTATTCCTTAATACCTCCCTCTCCCCTTCTTCCTCCCTCTCTGAAAATTCTGAGGGCCTTGCCCTTTTCTGTGAACATTATATGGTAACTCTAGGTCCTCTAATGGGGAAATTCATTGTCATAGTCCTCAAAACCCATTCTGTGTTTTTATTTTTATATTGACCTTTATAATTATTACCTCTCATGTAGTCAGTCTGGTTTTGACATTATGTGCGTTTCCCTGAATGGTGGTGATGGGTAATTCGCATTGTTTTATATTCATCCAAGTCCCTCTTAAGTTTATTAATTTTCCTCTGCTCTAGCGTTTTACATTTTGCATCTATTTCTAACCTTAAATTAAAATATTTGTCTTTTCCTGTTTTATTTCAAGAACAAATCATGTTTGATAAAATTATCTAAAGCAACAATTTCATCCTCAAGGTCAGCTAACTGTTTAGTGTTTTCTTTAATAATGCGTCGCAAAATTTCTAAACCACATCTATTAAAATGTCTATAAGGTCTTTATGGTATGCAGTCCCTATCTCAACATTATTAGGTATTTCCAAACCCTGAGCCCCTTAGGTACAATATTGTGCTTAATGCAGGTTGTAAGATACGAATTTTCAATGCATAACATTTTGTATTTGTACATACATTTATGCAATTTATCTAATTTAACACTATAGGAATCACCATCCTGTGGTGAATCATCATTATTCGTGGAAATATTAAATCCACGCTGGTTATGTAGCCAGTCAGTTAAATTGTCATTGTTAAAATACTCATTAGGTGGTGGAATCGAACAGTACCTGGAGCATTACTGCCCGTAGCTTTAGAAGTAGTCCCAACACGCCCATTGATGGCTTGTGCTCCGGAAGAAAGTTCTACTGTAGTTGAAGAGCCCAAAATAGCTGGTGCAATGGCAGGGTCAAATGTGCCACCGCTCGGTTCTGCCCCATCTTCGGACGAGCCGGAATCATGATATAGCCTTTTCCTCTTCTGTTTGGTTCCTCTCAACCTTCGGTCCCTTCCTGCTTGTTAGATACGTCCGTTGACTTCCTGCCAGTCAGAGCAACGCACATCGGCGTGAGTAACTCTATCAGCTCAGTGAGCTGTCCGATAAGCTTGCGGGTCTGCCCAACTTCCTCACGGCAAGATGAGTGTGAGCTGTCTGCCATAGCTGTGCTCCCAACCAAGAAAACAGCCAAAAGGAGCCAGCAAAACACAAAACTGATAACAAAAGGAATCCAGAGACAGCGCACAAACCCCACTTTATTCAAAGTATAAAACGTCCAAAACTAGATCACAAAGTTCGTAAACGCTATTACACATCCAGTACATGCGTTTTCGTCAGCCTGTAGCTTAGACTTCATCAGACAAAATGAATTAACTAATTAAGCATTATATAAGCCAATACATTTAAAAGGACCAATAACATTCAAGCATCTAAGTTAAAACCAATGAAAATAGTGACAGTCTGAGGAGCTCATTATAATAAAATTGTGAGTGATTTAAAATCATCTAATAAATATGTAAAAACTTTTCCTTTAAAATAATTACAGTATTTAAAAGCAGAGGTATTGATTAAAAATATTGTAGTCAATTAGGTTTCTAGAACCCACAATATAATGAAGCTGTTAGGTTAAAACTGATAAATGTATTTATGTGCACAGTAATTGTAGTAGGTACATAAAAACAGAAGCATAGACAACAGTGCCCTCTACTGTTCATAGAACTACTTAATGCGTTTCAAACTTGAATTGATCTCAGTTTGAGAGCTGGAATAATTGAGATACATTCATTTAAGCCTGGTGATTTGTTGGCCTCTAATAAAATTTGCCAATACAGTTCCCTGTATTCAAGCCATTCTTCCCAGGGACCTCCTCTTATTTCTTTTTAACTTGTTCTAAAACAAAAAGGAGAATGTGGCTTCTTTACAGTTCTTTGTGTGTTTGTACAATGCATTGGTGTCCTTTGCTTTTTGTATCTCATATAAATGTTCATAAATCCGCCTCTTCAATACTCTTTCTGTTTTCCCAACATAATACGAACTGCATTTTGTACACATTGCAAGGTAAACCACTCCTGGGACTCACAGTTGAATGAACCAGTGCTATATATATTAATGTCCCTTATTTCAATGTAAATTTCTCTTTTGTTGGAAATATAGGGACATTGTTTACAGTGCCCACAATGAAATGTTCCATATGAGGTGTTATTAAGGCATGCCCTCTCCAAGTAGTGATGAGGATCTTTTTTGAGATTGTTCTCTAAAACTTTTTATGCTACGTGCATTTTTATATACCATTTTTGGTGTTTTTCCTTTTATGTTCGGTATATCTGAGAAAGAGATGAATTTTTCCCACTCATTGAGGATCATGCTTTTTATCTTGGAGTTGAAGCCATTAAATTCCAAGATAAGTGCTGATTGATAGTCAGATTCAACTGGGGTATGATTTATGTTGATGTTTGTCTGACTCTTAGTGGTGTGCTCACTTAAGGCTTTGTCATTTAGACATCCTTTATGGGTTTAAATTTGGTCTTTCTGTGTTGTTCAACTTCCATTCTAATGTTTTTATGAACTCGAGTGGGTATCCTCTAGCGAGGAACATGGCTTCTAGCGTGTTACATTCCACATAAAATCTTCGTCCTTGCTTGTCATTCGACAACCTCTAACAAATTGTCCTTTGACAATGTTTCTTTTGCAGTGGGGGTGTGCACTAAGAAAGTGTAGGTAGGAATTGCAGAACGTATTTTTCCGAATATTTTGGTCTCAAAATCTTTAGAAATTTTGTTCTTTTGGACCTCCACATCCAAGTATTGAAGTCTGTCTACCGAGCTTGTGTGTGTAAAGCTCAAAAAAGAGGTGGTGTGGTTGATATACTCCAAAAAGAGAGATAGTTGGTCACTACCCCCAGTCCAAAAGATAACAATATCGTCAAGAAAACGTTGATATAAGGACCAATATTGTCGGAATTCAGAATTCAAAATGTAGTTCAATTCCCAACCTGCAAGGACTATGTTAGCATAAGTGGGTGCACACGCCGCCCCCATTGCTACCCCTTTTGTTTGCTGGAAAAATTCTCCATTAAATGTTAGAAAGTTATTTTTCAAAATGTTGTCCATAAGTCCCACTACAGCAACCTTTTCTATGTGTGTCAAGGTATTGTCCATAAAAATAATGTCCTCAAAGATCCTCATTCCTTCATTGTGTGGGATACAAGTAAAAGGTCCACCACATCAATGGTAACAAAAATTAAATTCTACGAATAGAGGGTAGATGTAATGTTCCTAAGTAGGTCCCATGAGTCTTTCAGAATGTGACTAAAGTTGTTGCAAATATGTTTGATCTTGTTGTCCACAAATTTGGCCATAGGCAGCGTCTTTGAGCAGTCAGCCGACACGATCGGTCTGAGTGGTGGGTCGCACATTCTTGTGGACCTTCGAATACCAAATATAATTGGAACCTTTGGTTTAGGCACTGATAGAAACTTATGCATGTTGTTGTTTATTGTTCCTTCAATAATCATGTGATCAAGTGCCATGTCTATCTTTTGATAAGCCACTTCAACCTCATCCATGGAAACATTTCTATACTTGGTTTCTTCACGAAGAATATTGTTCATTTTTCCTTCAGATATAATGTTCTCCATTATAACTACTCCTCCTCCCTTATCTGGTTTCATGATTCTAATTGATGTGTTCTTCTTTAATTCTTCTAGTGTTGCATATTCCTCCTTTGTTAAGTTGTACTTTAAATGTTGTTGTTTAAATTCTTTGAATCCCATTTTCCAATACCATCTCAAGGTTTTTCAGTTGTGGGAGAAGCGGAGGGTTGTAAATGCTACGTCTTGTAAGGCCACCTTGTGGTTGTTCAGTGTTAGATGGTGCTGGAGGTAAAGTAGCTTTCAAGTTAATTTTCCTAAGAAACAGCTTCATATCAATAATGGTTTTAACTAGGTCTCCTCGAGTACTAGGAATGAATTTAAATCCCTTACTGAGGAGATCAAAGTGTCCCTTATTTAAAATGATATTGCTAAAATTGTAAATAGAAAAATTATTGAGGGAATGTGTAGTACCTGTATGTAAGATCTCAGTATCACCATTGGTGTCACTCTCAGTAAAAGATGCAGAAAGGGTTAAAGGACTAGTGAGTGGGGGAACAGTGGTGGTGGGGGTATAGAGGGTATTCCTTAATACCTCCCTCTCCCCCTTCTTCCTCCCCTCTCTGAAAATTCTGAGGGCCTTGCTCTTTTCTGTGAACATTATATGGTAACTCTAGGTCCTCTAATGGGGGAAATTCATTGTCATAGTCCTCAAAAACCCATTCTGTGTTTTTATTTTTATATTGACCTTTATAATTATTACCTCTCATGTAGTCAGTCTGGTTTTGACATTATGTGCGTTTCCCCTGAATGGTGGTGATGGGTAATCGCATTGTTTTTATATTCATCCAAGTCCCTCTTAAGTTTATTAATTTTCCTCTGCTCTAGCGTTTTACATTTTGCATCTATTTCTAACCTTAAATTAAAATATTTGTCTTTTTCCTGTTTTATTTCGAAGAACAAATCATGTTTGATAAAATTATCTAAAGCAACAATTTCATCCTCAAGGTCAGCTAACTGTTTAGTGTTTTCTTTAATAATGCGTCGCAAAATTTCTAAACCACATCTATTAAAAATGTCTATAAGGTCTTTATGGTATGCAGTCCCTATCTCAACATTATTAGGGTATTTCCAAACCCTGAGCCCCTTAGGTACAATATTGTGCTTAATGCAGGTTGTAAGATACGAATTTTCAATGCATAACATTTTGTATTTGTACATACATTTATGCAATTTATCTAATTTAACACTATAGGAATCACCATCCTGTGGTGAATCATCATTATTCGTGGAAATATTAAATCCACGCTGGTTATGTAGCCAGTCAGTTAAATTGTCATTGTTAAAATACTCATTAGGTGGTGGAATCGGAACAGTACCTGGAGCATTACTGCCCGTAGCTTTAGAAGTAGTCCCAACACGCCCATTGATGGCTTGTGCTCCGGAAGAAAGTTCTACTGTAGTTGAAGAGCCCAAAATAGCTGGTGTAATGGCAGGGTCAAATGTGCCACCGTTCGGTTCTGCCCCATCTTCGGACGAGAGCCGGAATCATGATATAGCCTTTTCCTCTTCTGTTTGGTTCCTCTCAACCTTTGGTCCCTTCCTGCTTGTTAGATACGTCCGTTGACTTCCTGCCAGTCAGAGCAACGCACATCGGCGTGAGTAACTCTATCAGCTCAGTGAGCTGTCCGATAAGCTTGCGGGTCTGCCCAACTTCCTCACGGCAAGATGAGTGTGAGCTGTCTGCCATAGCTGTGCTCCCAACCAAGAAAACAGCCAAAAGGAGCCAGCAAAACACAAAACTGATAACAAAAGGAATCCAGAGACAGCGCACACAATCCGCACTTTATTCAAAGTATAAAACGTCCAAAACTAGATCACAAAGTTAAACGCTATTACACATCCAGTACATGCGTGTCAGCCTGTAGCTTAGACTTCATCAGACAAAATGAATTAACTAATTAAGCATTATATAAGCCAATACATTTAAAAGGACCAATAACATTCAAGCATCTAAGTTAAAACCAATGAAAATAGTGACAGTCTGAGGAGCTCATTATAATAAAATTGTGAGTGATTTAAAATCATCTAATAAATATGTAAAAACTTTTCCTTTAAAATAATTACAGTATTTAAAAGCAGAGGTATTGATTAAAAAATATTGTAGTCAATTAGGTTTCTAGAACCCACAATATAATGAAGCTGTTAGGTTAAAACTGATAAATGTATTTATGTGCACAGTAATTGTAGTAGGTACATAAAAAACAGAAGCATAGACAACAGTGCCCTCTACTGTTCATAGAACTACTTAATGCGTTTCAAACTTGAATTGATCTCAGTTTGAGAGCTGGAATAATTGAGATACATTCATTTAAGCCTGGTGATTTGTTGGCCTCTAATAAAATTTGCCAATACAGTTCCCTGTATTCAAGCCATTCTTCCCAGGGACCTCCTCTTATTTCTTTAACTTGTTCTAAAACAAAAAGGAGAATGTGGCTTCTTTACAGTTCTTTGTGTGTTTGTACAATGCATTGGTGTCCTTTGCTTTTTGTATCTCATATAAATGTTCATAAATCCGCCTCTTCAATACTCTTTCTGTTTTCCCAACATAATACGAACTGCATTTTGTACACATTGCAAGGTAAACCACTCCCTGGGACTCACAGTTGAATGAACCAGTGCTATATATATTAATGTCCCTTATTTCAATGTAAATTTCTCTTTTGTTGGAAATATAGGGACATTGTTTACAGTGCCCACAATGAAATGTTCCATATGAGGTGTTATTAAGGCATGCCCTCTCCAAGTAGTGATGAGGATCTTTTTGAGATTGTTCTCTAAAACTTTTTTATGCTACGTGCATTTTATATACCATTTTGGTGTTTTTCCTTTTATGTTCGGTATATCTGAGAAAGAGATGAATTTTTCCCACTCATTGAGGATCATGCTTTTATCTTGGAGTTGAAGCCATTAAATTCCAAGATAAGTGCTGATTGATAGTCAGATTCAACTGGGGTATGATTTATGTTGATGTTTGTCTGACTTAGTGGTGTGCTCACTTAAGGCTTTGTCATTTAGACATCCTTTTATGGGTTTAAATTTGGTCTTTCTGTGTTGTTCAACTTCCATTCTAATGTTTTTTATGAACTCGAGTGGGTATCCTCTAGCGAGGAACATGGCTTCTAGCGTGTTACATTCCACATAAAATCTTGTCCTTGCTTGTCATCCGACAACCTCTAACAAATTGTCCTTTGACAATGTTTCTTTTGCAGTGGGGGGGGTGTGCACTAAGAAAGTGTAGGTAGGAATTGCAGAACGTATTTTTCCGAATATTTTGGTCTCAAAATCTTTAGAAATTTTGTTCTTTTGGACCTCCACATCCAAGTATTGAAGTCTGTCTACCGAGCTTGTGTGTGTAAAGCTCAAAAAGAGGTGGTGTGGTTGATATACTCCAAAAGAGAGATAGTTGGTCACTACCCCAGTCCAAAAGATAACAATATCGTCAAGAAAACGTTGATATAAGGACCAATATTGTCGAATTCAGAATTCAAAATGTAGTTCAATTCCCAACCTGCAAGGACTATGTTAGCATAAGTGGGTGCACACGCCCCCATTGCTACCCCTTTTGTTTGCTGGAAAAATTCTCCATTAAATGTTAGAAAGTTATTTTTCAAAATGTTGTCCATAAGTCCCACTACAGCAACCTTTTCTATGTGTGTCAAGGTATTGTCCATAAAATAATGTCCTCAAAGATCCTCATTCCTTCATTGTGTGGGATACAAGTAAAAGGTCCACCACATCAATGGTAACAAAAATTAAATTCTCCGAATAGAGGGTAGATGTAATGTTCCTAAGTAGGTCCCATGAGTCTTTCAGAATGTGACTAAAGTTGTTGCAAATATGTTTGATCTTGTTGTCCACAAATTTGGCCATAGGCAGCGTCTTTGAGCAGTCAGCCGACACGATCGGTCTGAGTGGTGGGTCGCTTACATTCTTGTGGACCTTCGAATACCAAATATAATTGGAACCTTTGGTTTAGGCACTGATAGAAACTTATGCATGTTGTTGTTTATTGTTCCTTCAATAATCATGTGATCAAGTGCCATGTCTATCTTTTGATAAGCCACTTCAACCTCATCCATGGAAACATTTCTATACTTGGTTTCTTCACGAAGAATATTGTTCATTTTTCCTTCGTATATAATGTTCTCCATTATAACTACTCCTCCTCCCTTATCTGGTTTCATGATTCTAATTGATGTGTTCTTCTTTAATTCTTCTAGTGTTGCATATTCCTCCTTTGTTAAGTTGTACTTTAAATGTTGTTGTTTAAATTCTTTACGAATCCCATTTTCCAATACCATCTCAAGGTTTTTCAGTTGTGGGAGAAGCGGAGGGTTGTAAATGTTACGTCTTGTAAGGCCACCTTGTGGTTGTTCAGTGTTAGATGGTGCTGGAGGTAAAGTAGCTTTCAAGTTAATTTTCCTAAGAAACAGCTTCATATCAATAATGGTTTTAACTAGGTCTCCTCGAGTACTAGGAATGAATTTAAATCCCTTACTGAGGAGATCAAAGTGTCCCTTATTTAAAATGATATTGCTAAAATTGTAAATAGAAAAATTATTGAGGGAATGTGTAGTACCTGTATGTAAGATCTCAGTATCACCATTGGTGTCACTCTCAGTAAAAGATGCAGAAAGGGTTAAAGGACTAGTGAGTGGGGGAACAGTGGTGGTGGGGGTATAGAGGGTATTCCTTAATACCTCCCTCTCCCCCTTCTTCCTCCCCCTCTCTGAAAATTCTGAGGGCCTTGCCCTTTTCTGTGAACATTATATGGTAACTCTAGGTCCTCTAATGGGGGAAATTCATTGTCATAGTCCTCAAAAACCCATTCTGTGTTTTTATTTTTATATTGACCTTTATAATTATTACCTCTCATGTAGTCAGTCTGGTTTTTGACATTATGTGCGTTTCCCCTGAATGGTGGTGATGGGTAATTCGCATTGTTTTTATATTCATCCAAGTCCCTCTTATATTATGAAATGTTACAGCAGCTGAAAGAAAATGAGCCTCAAGTCCCTTAATTATCTAGAATATCTTGCCATACTCTCCCTGTATTCCATCTTGTACTGGCTTCTCTGTGGTGATTTGCATTTAGCCTTTGTTGCAATGAAACATCCAGTGCTTCTTGATTATTATATCTTTGCAGAACAAATAACTCCTCAATCACCTGTAAAAACACCTTAATCAGTATCAAAAATGAAATCTTGTGTGTGTATGTATGGTAATGATGCTTATAAGAAATCCACAGATCATGGCAATATTATGTTCATAGGCTGTTACTAGGCATGCAGTCCAAAAGACCATTAATATGCAGGAGCGGCCTTAGGTCAACTGGTGCCCTAGGCAAAACAGCTCCACGGCGCCCCCCACCACACTACTCAGTGCCCCCATCCTGGTCTACCTACATCAAATAAATACTGGAAAAGTGCCCCTGCTAGAGCAACACCCTGGGAGGCCACCTAGTTGGCCTATGCCTAAGGCCGGCTATGTTAATAAGCTTAGCCCAAATTCTCAATTGTTCCAAAGTATTCTCTGGTTAAGTGACTAGCTCAAGGTCACACAGCAGGCAAATGATGGCTGAGGGAAATAAACTCTGTACCACAGGAAGTAGCTCATGAACAGTTTATGGCATTACTTCTCTGTACCAATTGCCAGACAACAGATTGGCTACAATAATGCTGTGTAACATATCCAGGTTATTGCTGAGTGTATGTCTGACTTGCTTAAAGCCCAGTTTCACTGCCCTCTGAATGTATCTGATGGTTCCCTACAGTATGACCCTGGCACATGTACTAAGAAATTGACTGTTTGAGCCATGTTATGTAACATAATATTGAGGAAACAGTTACAGCAAGAAGTACCCCTGAAGGACAAAGATGTTCCACCTCCAGGCAGTGGAGGATGAGCATAATTAGATGCCAGTGGCAGAGACATCTGCAGAGGAGGACTATGGTAGATGAAGGCAGGGGAAAGTATGCCATGACACTCCGTAAGAGGCAGCAGCTAGTCCATAACTATAGGCCAGATGAAAGCATATATATAACTTTAAAATGATACTTACAACCCTCAACCAGCTGTGCTTATCCATGCATATACTGGCCACGCTGTACATCAGACAAAGGCTACAAAAGTAACAAAATACAGAAGGTAGGACACAGCTATCACCATTTGCACAGGTGGGGGGGGACTTTCACATGGAAATGTGTGCATGATGATCTACCCGATAACAACTTTGTGCTGTGTTTGTAAGATATGGAGGGGGGATAAGGTAAATGAGCTGGACGGGGGTGTTGTATGGATACACACCTGGGGAATCTCTTTTGGGGATTCTTGGAGTCCACTGTAGTTCTGCTCCAATATCCTGCACCACCACCTCCATGGGCTAGCAATGACTCTGATTCCCCATGTAGAGAAGCAAGGAACTGTTCCATCTCAGTTAAGGGTAATCTGGCAAAGAGACCTCCTCCTCCCCTCATTCTAAGCTCCTATGCCAGATGGATAGCACACTCTTTTGCAGCAAGAATCATGTGAGTGTCAGTGGCCCAGCATCTGACCTGCTGGTGGACCCTGCCCTAGCCACCATCAGCACTGATAAAATTAACCACATCCCACCAGACACATTTGCAATAGGTTCAGTCATATTTAGCAAGGCCAATCATTGAATAGCTATGGAGAGAGAAGTCCTGCAACAGGTTTTTATTCTGTGCATGGAAGAAATGCATTTATGTGGCTTTTATATGCCAGGCATAATGCTACATGAGGAAAGAGCTATCAGTATTTTTCATACACACAAGTTTGTGCAGTCTATTGTACTCTGTACGTCTGACAGGTGCCTATAATATATATGTGTGCTTGTCAGAAACACACCCCTGCATAACCATAACCACCATCCATAAACCTTTGTAACCTTGTTCTCCCTCCCACAAAAGTGAAAAGATGGTCAGTTCACATGACATGTTCATCCTGCAGTTATCAGAAGAAGGTGAGGGCCTCCATTCAAACACCTTTGTCAAGTATCAACTGTGTGATGATTAACAGTGTGTGACCTTACATGTATGATACCTACTGTGACGATGCACCATTGCCAATCAGTAACCAAGGAGCCTCTGTCCTCACCAAGGCAACAGTGGGGGATGTTCAATTACAGGATAACAGGTAAACATACAGTATTTCCAGATGCAGCTCTCTGCATCAAGTGCAATTTCCCTTAAGAGCACACAGTGACCACAGTCAGTCTGGGGCTGGTTTCTCACTCTTCCTCCAGATCCCCAATAAGACTCCCCACTGGCACAGCTATAGAGCTGAGTCCTTAGCCAGCCAAGTCCTCCCAACACTCTCTCTGTTCAACCAGTGCTTTGTGTCCCTGCCCAAGTAGCTGACACACACACACACACACACACACACACACACACACACACACACACACACACACACACACACACACACACCTAGGAAAGGGTGGCACATGTTTATTTATGCCCTCTTCTGTCTAGACTATAAGGTAGTTTTCCCTGCCAACAGTCACTCCTTATCAGCTACTTTAGGGCCCTTTACAGAGGGTGTCCATTCTTACTGTGTAATATCAATATTAATACAAATAGTAGTTTGACCAAGAGCAAGGCTATTGGGAGTGGCCCACACAGTGTCACCAAACAAATATGCAAGTACTCTCAAAACTTAAATATCTCTACACAGATTAGCCACAATGAAAGGTTTAAATATATTTAATAAAAGAACAAGCCAATACCACAGGAAATATTTAAAATAACATTGCAGTATAGGCACGCACAAATAAAGAAAAACATCTAAATTAAGCTTTACTATATTCCTGACTGTATCTGAGAGACTTATACTGTTCCCTAGAAACTTACTTCATTAGAGCACGGCAGATGTTGTGGTAAATGTTTCTTGTCAGGTCCAAAACCAAATACAGAATGCTCTGTCTCACTAAGAGACTTCTCAAATTAGTATCTAAAATATAACTGCTGGGATAGCTTGCAGAATGATATAATTTCTGGTCATCTGACTTCTAGTTCCCAGGCAAAACCCCCACTGCTAGAAGCAGGCAGCATTTAGCATCTACCTGTAAAAATATACAGACAGGGGCTTTTCTTCAGATCTTTGGCAGATGTTGGAAGTCATAAAACAATTGCATTCCTTCATGATTCAAAAGTAGCTATTAGTTCACTCCAAGGACAATACAGAAAGCTTCCTAGTACAGACCTTGTCTCTAGCTGCACTGAAAACTTGAGAGATAGCCTCTTTATTGCATCCTATAAAGTCATTTAATTTCAGATATTTTTCTAAAGTTTGTTGGACTGAGGTTAACCCTCCAGTTTCCTCTCTTAAGCATATACATTTAAACAGTTACAACAGTGCATGTACATTTCTGTTGTCTTCCAGTAGGGCACACTGTGGATACATTTTAAGCACAATCACTTTACAGAATATATTTTCAACACAAACATCTGTACAAAGCAGTTTGATGCATACATGACATACAGTTATAATACATTTGTAACACAAGCATCTTATATACAGTAAATAATTTTAATATTCACCAATGACATATAATTATTTACAAAATTCCAGCTAGCTGTGCTGGCAGGATCTCCTTTCGTCACGCGTATGACTGCATAGAGTTGTATGCACAGCCACCTACTGTAAGTATCTATACATGCAGAGGCAATGGGTAACAAAGGGAGCATAACCTGTATAAAGGCAGACTGCTTGCAGGCACAATATGGTACCTTACCCAGTGGTAGACATGTGAGTGTTTCAGCTGCATCAAATATTCTGTGTTTCCTGATCTACACAGGTGTTATTGCGCAGATCAGTTTCTTTGTGTATTACATAACGATCAGTAATGCAGATAAAAAGTAGTCAGTCAAACCTCATATAGAAAAAAAAAACTTCCTCCACCAACATTTATGTAAAACTGTGATATATACTGCTACTATACACAGGAGTCTCCAAGGAAACCTCTCCTAACATAATGCCAGTACAGCATACATGTGGGAATAAGTATAGGACTGCAAATAAACTGTGTCTTATCTGTGTTGTGGCCTTATTACATGGCATACCTGACAGAAACAAAAGTTGTTTTTTTTTTTAACTTAACTTTCACAGCGGCAGTACATATTATTTCCAAAATCTTTGCTTTGCAAATTTCATGCTGAAGTGCTCATTCACTTCAAGCCATTTGACATTAGGAAACCTCCAGTTTTGACACAGCTGAAATGACTACCCTTTACTTTAGCTGTAGCTTACAAATGGCATCACTCTTCATACTGCCCATTGTCTGGGCAGTTTTACAAAACAGTACCTGCTGGATGCACAGCGGCTAAGTGAAAAGATAAGAAGTTTAGGCTTACCTCCCAAATAAGAATGGTAATGTGCACATATGTGCCAGTGAGGTTTATTCAGTTTACCACAAGTAATGTTCTGTAAACCAATGAGTTCCCTGGTTAGGCATGGTTTATATCACGCAAATGTGAGGCTCTGAGCATGGGAGACAATGAAGCTCCAACTCATGAATGTTGCTGAATCGCTCTTTCTATACATCACACCTGTGAATATAGTACTCCTGGTCTTGTGCACCCACATAACCACTCAGCATGCATGCACAGTCAATGACCCTAACAGAACTGTCTTGTAACATATGTTAGTCCTGCAGCTGTGGAGGAACTAAAGAGCAAATCTGCTCTCAAATTTAAGTATCATGCAGGCAGGTGACACACTTATGCTATCTTCACACCTTTATCCCACACTAACACTCCAACATTTTTCATAATACAGTATGCATGCCCTGCCTCAGGTTACACTACTAAGATGTCCTATGTTGAATGACACATGCTAACAAAAACAATCAGTATGGCTAAAAGATGTCAACAATAATTTTCTGGAATAAGGCCTACTGAGTGGCCATGGCCTCTAATGGCAATGTGTATGGCAGTGTATCCAGCTGGTGCATCAAAGAATCAATGACCTTCCTATATTTGCTACATAAAGACAACAAGGAACAGCTGCTTGAGGGCTCATTGAGGATCCCTGGTATGAAGTGTATGGCTAGCACAGACTTACCAGAGTGGTATATAATGCCAGTGGCATACCCCAGTCTGGTGAGCAGTGCAGGCATCATTACAATGACATGTGGAGGAGGTGCTGTCATGACCTTCTGAAAGAGTGGAAACTAGAGGTCAGAGTAAGGGCACCTGAGATGTATTGTAAGTATTTGTCCAGTGTACAGATACCTACAGTATATAGCCATCTTGCTCAGTACGTTATGGGTTGTACACATGTTAATTAATGGTATATCTTCCCCTGCAGTTCAGAAAGCCATAACCTTGAATCGTCTTCTGTATTGGAGGAGAAGAGTAAGGCTTTCTAGGCACAGGAATGCTTACCACTTTCTTTCTGTAATTATAATTATGTTGGGAAGTTACATTATTGCAATGGGTTATCTGACAGCAGCATGCATGTGAGTCACACAAGACTGGTAAGTGTGAGTATATTTAGATGTGCAGATATTCCTACTACAGTCTGGATGCTAAGAATATAGTTATTTAGACTTGCTGTTGTGACCCTTGCAGATTTAGTCATGAACACCTGCAAGTGTTACAGTACTGGAGCGATATAGACTGTTGTATAGGCGTGTAGGTGTCCACTCACTCACAGTGATGCCCAAGCATACCTCTCAACCTCTTAGAGCAAGAAATCTGGACAAAGACATAAATAATGGGGGTATAAAAGCCCCAAAACAGGGACACTTTTTAAATATTGCTCTTAAAAACTTAAAAATTAAAAGTGTAAAAAGTACTGTATTAGCATGAATTTGCTGAAGGGTATGAAGTCTGAAACTGAGATTTCTGTCTTTATTTTCCAACTTCAACCCTCAGTGATTTGGCAGTGATTTGCCAGAAAAAAACACAATTTTATGAGAAACTGACCAAAAGTATGAGGCAAAAATCTGGACATTCTGCAAAAAACTGTACAGTTGCGAGCAATGTGTCCAAGCACTTACCAGGCAGAGTAGTAATCCTACTCTTAACTGTCATAGGTACAAGTGCAAAAACATCAGAACAGCTAACTCTGTCTACCCAGTTAAGACAGCACTTCATAGTTTAGCAGCTTTTGCACCACACACCCATGCCATTATTCACATTTGTAACTTTATACAGCTAGTAAAAACATAAGATATTAATCACGTTCAGAATACATATACTGATGTTCTGCACATGCTTTCTCTCTCTCTCTCTCTCTCATTTTCTCCTCTCCCTCCCTTCCTTTATCACTATCATTTATTTTTTAAATTAATTGTTTGTTTGTAATCTTATTTCTCTCCATGAATTTTGCAAGTTTGTGCAATAGCTGCTACTGTAGTATCAGTGGCAAGGCCTAGGTCTCCAGACCCTCAACAGGCCCAGCCACCCCATATATCTCGCCAACCTACATCTTGGGCTACCTCTCCAATGGCTGCAGTGGGGGACAGCCAGATTGCCACCCCTCCTGCTCCTGGAAGTGCTTCACTGTCTGGAAAGCCATTGTTCTCTCTAGTGGAGATGCCAGAGGTAGTGAGGGGTAGTGGTTTTGTGGTCCAAGGTGAGATGGAAGTGGTTGAGGAGCTGTTAGACCAATGGCTGGAGGGGGCTGGAAGAGTTGTACCACTGCCTGTCCCTGCCAGCAACACCCATGGGGAAGGAGAATCCTTGTGTGAGTTATGGGCAGTGTGATACACAAGACAATGCACACCCTATCCCTAATCCTGGTGTTCCCTTCCCTTGGGTGTCAATATCCATCCCCTGTTTGTTGTCCAGTCCTTCCCGTCACCAGGGAGGATTAGACAACAATTTCTTTGTGTGTATCTGAATGCACTGCCCATCCCTCCTTCAGTGTATCTGCACCTCCCCTGTTAGTCTTTGTCTTTGTTATATGTTTGTGCATTTGTCCTTATACCAGTCCTCAGCCTTTTTCCATATCTTCATGTTTCCTTACATCCTGCCCCTGCATCAACAATTAAAAAAAATTTAAAAAAGGGCAACTGCCCCACAAAAAAGATGTGCCCCCCTCACATTCTTGCCTTCTCTGCTTTCCTTAATAATTATCCTCTAACTGCTGTTCCTTCTTCTGACTGCCCTATAATCCCATTTCCAGACCTTTTAATGTTCAAAAAAAAAAGAAAACAAATTTAAGCAGAGCAGCAGCCCTTTTAAAGTAGCATGTCTATTTTTCATATTTTCACATTTAGCACACATGCACACACTGCTGACATGTACATTCTCTATGTTTGGCAATTTTTTTCAACTGCCTCCTAGCCAAAACTGCAGATTTCCCTCACTTACCATAGGTTCTGCTCCTTGCCAGAGCAAAATTACTAATTAGCTGTAACCAAAACTATGAGTTTTCACCTTGTTAACTGATAGTAAGCTTTGGGCCGCATCATGCTGTGAGATGTACCTGCAGAAGGCAATCTGTGGTCAAGTTAAGCATGCTTCTTGATCCAAGGGTCTGTCCTGCAATAGAAGACGATTCTGTAGTCAACTGTCACATATCTTAAAAAACACAGAAATTACCTTTAAATGAAAAAAGGGAGTCCAGAAATAAAACATTTACCACAGAAGCTTTAAGCACAAAGCCTCCCTTGGTACGCAAATAAAGAAGACAAAAATGTGGACTTTCTCTAAACATTACTTTCAACAAATTCTCCAAAACCTAGTATTTGAGCTTAATTTTACAGCATACCATTTGTGGACAACTGATTAACGATCTATACACAATAGTAATGCAACTCCGCTTTAAAACATGATTTATGAAAATGAACATGAAATGACATTACAAATGGAACTGTGTAATGGCATATAACAGTTTTAGTAGAAAGGTCCTTAAAATGACTACTATGTTAATTTAAAACCAAAATTACACACCCGACATAATATTCAATTAGTTAAATAGGTAGGGGAACTGTTTTGCATTAAAATAAACTACATAATAAGCATAAAACTAAAATTGCAGAGCTGCATAAACAAAAATACAAATGTCCTGTTTAGAAGTTCAGTAATGCAATTGGTGTGTTAATGTCTGTACTGTGCACCACTATACATATACAGATATATATATATATGTATGTATACACACACACACACACACACACACACACACATATATATATATATATATATATATAAATAAAGAGAGAGAGAGAGCTGTGTGTGTGTGTGTGTGTGTGTCTACATGCATACGCAAACACACACGCACACACACACACACACACACACACACACACACACACACACACACACACACTCAAAACTGATGGTGTCAAATAGTTTAGTGCTGGAAAAATCTATGTAACTAAATGTTAAGTCTAATGCAGAAGTTTTAACATTGGAAGGAACTGCATATTACTCTAAGATGGGGCAACTTAAAAGGAGATTTCAGATGTTGGGGGGGTGCAAGGGATATCTTTTTGTACAGATGATGCAAAGGCATTGCTCATCATTTAAAACAGATTGTGTTTTTCTCTATTCACTTTGCATCTGTGCTGCTGAGAGCTGCCTATTGATGCTAGGTGTCATTTTAATGGGAGTGTTCAGCTTTTTCACAGAGCATGAGCACACAGCTGCGTACTGAAGTAATCGTGAAGCATAGCAGCTTAGTAACAGTCATACAGAATTTCTGATCTTTCTTTTGACCTTGCTCACCATTTTGAAAAACACTTTTAGTCAGTTATTATTTTGGCAGGCTACCATAGCACATAACACTGAGTCATTTCTTTTTATTCCTAAGACCCGTTCCATTGATGTTGGTATACTCCACCTATATATTCTGGCACTGTTATTCTTCAAGTGAGGCTGTAATAGCACTTTGTTATAAGGTAGAGGCCTGATACAGTTGCTTGAATAGTTTGCATGTGCTATATGCATGCCTGTGTTAAATGGAACACTGACTGTGCTCAGAAAACAAAATAAAAGCAGAATTTCTATAATCAGGTGTGTATGCAAGCATATCAATATAATACCGTGGGTTATGTCTGGGTCTCTAATCATAACTAACTTAATATGTGTTCAAGACATAAATGTTAAGAAAGTCACCTCAACAGGGAAACAAACAGAAGCTTGAAAGGTGAATCATTTACATTCATGCTGGAAACATATAATAAGTGGTTACGAACTGAGAGAACCATTCATAATTCTTTGTAATGCATAAAGCTTTATTTCCTCCATGCAGTATCAGCTGCAGAAAAAAAAATGTTGGACTGTAAAATGTTTTACATCTTTGAAAGCCATAAAACACTTACTGCAGCCATAAAGACAATGTGCAAAAAAGAAGTATCTGACTGATAAACTTGCAGCTTTAAAAGCTGTTAGATACTTCACTCTGCAACTCATTTTTTTATGTGACAGCAATTTAATTTTAGCTTTTAAAGATGTGAAAATGTTTCAGATGCTGTTCTGTTGTGGTTGCTGTTATGCTCTGTCATGAAGCTAGAGCTTAAACATGATGAAAGGTGCTAACAAATCTTTGTTAAGCACTTAGTTATGTTAAAAAGTTGCCTCTCTACTGAAATGTTGAGACATACAATAGTGAGTACTAAAACGCTGAAAAAATATGAGGATAAATGCAGAACAGCAAATGTCAAACATCACTTTTCTTCTTTAAAGTTGCTTTTTGTAGGGATCAAAACTTAAATATACTATTATATTTCCATACCTCAGGGCAAAGGTAATATCCCAAGTAGCAAGGGCTCAGGGTGTCATGTGAACTATCAGGATTAACTTCTTCAACAGTCATACGTGACTGTTACAGGTCTTCTCTTATACAGTCTTCATTTCCTCTTTCCTTCTTCCTGTCTCTCCCAAATGCTCTTCACCACATTGTTACGTGGCCCAAACCATCAGAATTTGTTCTCTCTGACCTTTTCTGCAATGGAAGCTCCTTTGGCATCAGTCCTCATTTCTTCATCTGTCCCACACTGTGCATCCTGTCACCTGTTTCAGGCACTTCGCCTTCTTCACTTCTAGCTTCTACAACTGTTCTGCCAAACCTGTCCAGGTTTCTGTACCATGTAGGATTACTGCTCACACCACTGTTTTACACACTTTACTTTTTGGCTTCTTTGGTAGTCTCTTGTCACACACTACGCCTGACAATATGTGCGAGTTGGCTGCAGCCCCTGTGGTTCTAGCTTTGACTTCTTTATTAAGGCTTCTCTTTTCCTCAACCAGCACTCCGACATACATGAAGCTAATAACTTATTCCACTATTTTCCCTTCAATCTCAGTTTTCAGCTTCTTCTGATTTCCCCCATTGGCTGCCATGACAACTGTCTTGTCTGTACTCAGTGATATTTGTTCACCAGGAAGCTTCAGTGAACACATAGCATAATAGTCAGTATAATAACATTTGTACTGATATTAATGAACATTAAATTTACAAGGCTTGTACTGAGACGTTACAGATAGAAGAGTTGTGCATAAGATAGGTAGGAATAATTTAAGAAATACAATAGAGTGAGGTATTATGAGCTCGAGGTTGTCTGTGAGTTCACGTACCTAAGCTCTACAATCTCTGACAGCTTGTCGCTTGACAGCAAGTTCAACAAGTGCATTGGAAAAGCCACCACAATGTCTTCTAGGCTGAGAAAGAGAGTAAGGGCTAATAATAAGCTCACTGTGCACACCAAGGTGCAGGTTTACACAGCCTGTGTTTTGAGCACATTACTGTATGCTACTGAAATATGGACTCTGCTCAAACAGGAGCAGCGGCTCAATGTATTCTGTATGTGCTGCCTTAGGCACATACATGACATCTCATGGTAGGACAAGATCCCCAACAGCACAGTGCTTGAGATGGCAGGCACTAACTCCATGTTCACCCTCCTGGAACAGACGTATGCGTTGGTCGGGTTATGTCTCTCACATGACGGATGGTTGAATACCAAAAGACCTCCTTTTTGTAGAGCTGAAGTCTGGAAAGAGTGTTAACAGAGTAGTGGTGGAATAGTAATTTGGTTGTGCTAATTAGAGTTATGGGAACTATTGGGTTCCATGAGGTATTCAGCAGGAAATGTAAACTTCTGTATACCGATCCAAAACGGTCTTTTGTCACACTGTCTAAATACATCTAGAGGAATGACACAAGGGTGCTCATTATCCCACTGTCCTTATATTCATTTCTCTGGACTACATAATTCATGACAAATATTCCAACAGGATGTCCAGATCCCTAGAATAATACTGGTACTTGTGTCTTGGTCTGCAGATGATTGCATTTTTTGGTATTCTACCTCAGTTAATATTAATCCCACGTTATTCACAATAAGTCCCTTCTCTAGATGGTCAGGTTTAAATCAGTCTTAAAAAATCACTATATTCCCTTGACCACTAACCCTCCAGGCCTTGATCTTGTGGAAGGATCATCCTATTAAATGGTAAAATATTCTATTAAGCCCTTGGTCACTCAAACAGTATAATAATAGGCCTCAAAGAGGCTGCTTTTTCTCCCATGTAAAACTGAAGTCATTAGAAAGTTTATCTTACCTAAGATATTGTTTCCCATCAGGCATTTAGCACTGAATTTTCTCAACTTACATCCAGCAAACAAAAGACTAAGACGGATTTTATTTAGCAAACACAAAAACCCAGAATATCTAGAAGGAAAATGTATGCACTCATTTCAAAGGCTGGGCTTATGCAGCACAGGCTACCCTATTATAATTCTGATACTTGGAAGTGCAAGCCCTAGAATTAAAAAAAAAAAAAAAAAAAGAATTACAAAAATGTATTTACTGTTTACCAGGCAAATGGACTCATCAATTGAACCTTTTCAGCCATGACTCGAGCTCAAAAAGCAGAAAATATATACTGGTCAAGGGCTATCTATATTTGCAGACAACTATAAATTGGGGAATTACTCAATCTTCTACCAAGTTACAGTTGCTTCAGCATGAGTTAGACCATGCTTTACTTATTTATTTCCTTAATTAATACAGGACAGTCAAGCATCACTATTCTCATTTAAAG
This sequence comes from Protopterus annectens, assembly GCF_019279795.1. NCBI lineage: Eukaryota > Metazoa > Chordata > Ceratodontiformes > Protopteridae > Protopterus > Protopterus annectens. Next base: position 242,090,858 of record NC_056748.1, read on the forward strand.
TAGTTTGTTTTGCAGGGGGCAAGCCTCTCTGCACCCCTTGATGTGGGGGGGGGTAAGCCCCATTACCTACTAAAACTTATATATATATATATATATATATATATATATATATATATATATATAAAACGTACGCAAACCAAAAATAAAAACTGTTTAAAAACCAAAAACAAGAGATAAAACTGAAATTAATCCAAGCAGGATGTGTAGAAAACGCGGATTTAATAAGTGCTTTCGGCGACGTCAATGCCTCCCCTTCTTCAGACCTGAAATTAAAATATTGCTCTAGCTTCTGTTATACTGATTTGAATATACTAATATACTAATTTAGTACACATTTAAATAATAAAAGGTTTAACTCAGGGCTAATAAAATTCTACAGAAAAAGCAATCTAATACCGAAACCTTATTTTAAGCTAATTAACATCATTGTATGCACCACCTAAAGTATGGAGGATACACTGAATGCCTACTACACCATTCTTAGAGGGTGACCCTCATTTTGTTGTTTATGTTTAACACAATCATAATGGCATAATTTCAAAAATAAATTGCAAGTTCCTCCATTATCTGATTCACACAGTGCAAGTTTTTGATTTTCCCAGGCAGTTTTTACTGATTTTACTATGCATGCTTGTTGATGGTTTACACATTGTTTATACAATTAAAACTTTCCTTTGCTTTATTAGTAAACAGGAATGTTTGCCTCAGTTTATGTTAATGCCCTTAAAAAACATTAACACTATACATTTCAATGACTACCACAATCTTCATATATGAATTTGGGTTAAATGTCTGACTGAAACAACCTGATGATATTCCTTTTCCCACACTTGTTATTACAGGAGTCCTTGCTTTGAACAATGATACAATACTTGATAATGTACAATTGGCTAAAGCATCATTTATTTATATTATTTGTCTTTTTAGTGGGAAAGTTCATTTGGCCAAAGCTGATTTTCAGCAAAGGCCTGGAGAGAAAAGTTCCACAGGTATAGAGTTACAATTACTATAATGCTAAATACTTTGAAGAACTTACAGTTTTCCGAAAATTCTGATAGAAAGTAGTACCTTTTTTGCATTATAAACAAGCGATACAAAATACAACTTACAGTTACACACCGATTCTGTTAGAAAACAGTAGATTATGTACAAGAGGTGCAAAATACAACAGAAGGCAGTACAACAGGAACATTTGGAAATCGTACATATAATTGTATTTTTGTAATGTCAAATGTTTTTTACACTGGCAGAAGTGATCAAAACTCATCTGATTGCTTCTGCTGGTGTTAAGTCCATGCAAGATCGTGAACAGTGGGGATCAGGGAATTTGCCCTTTTTCCAGTGCACAGTGATATCAGAGTTCATACATATAATTTGCAGGGAATGTGAGGAGGGGCACAGGGGGGAGTGGGCTTCTCCCCTGTGAAAAATGTAAGTCTTTTTACTTTCAGTGTTTTGGCTTGCAGTCTTTCTGGACTGATGTTTAGCTATTTGACATTTTGTGTACTTTGATGTTTCGAAGTATATCCAAGTATGCAAGTACATCTTGGTTTTGTAGTGAAATGGAAATTTGGCTTAGAGAACACTGTGTAATGTAGGATAATTAGAAAAATGATTATTCATATGGAGAGAAAATATAGTTTAAGCAGGGACTGATGTAGCATTTATTTATGAAATGTGCATTATATAATGTTTGCAGGTACTGGAGATTGTAAGAAAATCTGTGGGAGACTAGTGTTTTAGGCTTATGAGAGGAAACAAATGGTCAGAAAGAGAATAAAGGAAGAAAGACACTGATATAATAACAGATAATATAGGGGAAAACATTAATCTTTGTGTGAAATAAAGTACAAAGATATCAGAATGAACATATATAAATATATTTTACATAAATATAAAAAAGAAAAAACGTGCAATAAGCTGGTTGCATAAGTGTGCACACCCTTAAACTAATACTTTATTGAAGCATCTTTTGATTTAATTACAGCATTCAGTCTTCTTGTGTAGGAGTCTATCAGCATGGCACATCTTGACTTGGCAATATTTGCTCACTCTTCCTTGCAAAAGCACTCCAAATCTGTCAGATTGGGAGAGTATCTCTTGTGCACAGCCCTCTTCAGGTCACCCCACAGATTTTCTATTGGATTTAGGTCTGGACTCTAGCTGGGCCATTCCAAAACTTAAATTTTCTTCTGGTGAAGCCATTCTTTTGTTGATCTGGATGTATGCTTGGGGTCACTGTCATGTTGAAAGGTGAAATTATAGGTTCATAGGTAGGTAATAGGCTATTAGCCCAAGGGCCTACGTAAGCCTAGCCAACAAGGTTCCCTGGCTTATGCCACCCAAGAAAGTTATTTTCCTGTGCCACTGTTGAGCAGAGACACAGAAGTGATCCCCTGGGTGTATTTCCTATTTTCCATCCACTCATCAAGATGTTTCTTGAAGAGCGCTAATGAAGAACTTTGCTTGACATAGATGGGTAGCCTGTTCCAGAGTATGGGAAGTTTCTGGGACAGGAATATATCCCTCCAGCATGTCCTGTTTATTGTGATGACAAGGTTTAGGTTCCTAGAGCATGTAGCTCGGAGAGATTGGGATTTCTTTAGGTGTAGCATGTCCAACAGCTCTGGGTTTGATATAGCTTTATATGTTAGGCAGAGATCACCTCGGACTAGGTGATATGCTACGGAGTAAAGCTGGGTCACAAGGTCTCTTATCACACATTCGGTGTTAAGTAGATTGCTGTCTATGTGGTAGTTCATGGGTACAGAGTTTTTACCAAAGGGGATGACACTGCACTTTTTGGCATTGAGCTTGAGGCCATGGCTTTGACACCAGGCATCTGTCTCAGCAAGGCCCTTCTTTAAGATGCCCACATCATTTGGGGACTTGACTATGACTCCTAATTTGCAGTCATCTGCGAACTTCATTAGCCAGAGGCCTTCTGTGTTAGCCTTCAGAGAAGTAGATACCAAACAGGAGAGGTCCCAGGACTGAACCCTGTGGTACTCCACTTGTCACTGGTTTGAGGTCAGATCTGGAGTCTGCAACTTTTACAGTGTGGGTTCTGTCAGTGAGCCAGTTGGCAACCCATCTTATGACGTAGGGATATACCTAGTTTAGTGAGTTTAGCTATAATTCCAGAATGGGGGATGGTGATGAAAGCCGTGGTGAGGTCAAAATAGGTTGTGTGAACCACCTTACCCTCATCTACAGCTTTGGTGACTGCCTCAATGAAGTCAACCAGGTTCAGGAGGCATGATCTGCCTTTCACAAACCCAAACTGGGTAGGATCCAGAGTTTGAAGGTTACCAATGTCTTTGTTTATGAGTTCCATGAGGATACATTCCATGGCCTTGCAGGCCAGGCTCATTAGGCTAATAGGGCGATAGTTCCCGGGATCAGTGGTGGCTCCCCCTTTGTGGAGTGGGATAACTGCTGCTGTGCACCACTCAGTGGGCACAAAGCCTGATGCAAGGCTATTATTGAACATGGTGCTTAACTGGGGGGCTAGTTCATTCTGAAGTTCGTGTAAAAGGCAGCCTGGGATGTTGTCCGGTCCCATGAATGCTGTGTATTTGGCTTTAGAGAGTGCAGCTTTTACCAGCTTTTAAATTGCTTTTCATCTTCAGCTTTCTAGCAGATGCCTGAATGTTTTGGGCCAAAAGTGACTGGTATTTGGAACAGTTCATAATTCCCTCCACCTTGACTAAACCCCTAGTTCCATCTGAAGAAAAGCAACCCCAGAGCATGATACTGCAACATCATGCTTCACCATGGGGATAGTGTTCTTTTGGTAATGTGAAGTGTTGTTTTTATACCAAACATACCTTTTGGAATTATGGCCAAAAGGTTTAACCTTGTTCTTATCAGACCATAACACATTTTCCCACATGCTTTTGGGAGACTTGATGTATTGTTTTGCAAATTTTAGCCGGGCCTGGATGTTTTTCTGTGTAAGAAAAGGCTTCCATCTTGCAACCGTACCCCATAGTCCAGACATATGGAGAATACGGGAGATTGTTGTCACATGTAGTACAAAACCAGTACTTACCAGGAATTCCTGCAGCTCTTTTATTGTTGCTGTAGGTCTCCTGGCAGCCTCCCTGACCAGTTTTCATCTTGTCTTTTCATCAATTTTGGAGGGATGTCCAGTTCTTTGCAACGTCACTGTTGTGCCATATTTTCTCCACTTTTTGATGACTGTTTTCACTGTGTTCCAGGGTATATCCAATGCTGTGAAAATTTTTATGTACCCTTCTCCTAACTGATACCTTTCAACAATGAGATCTCTTTGATGCTTTGTAAGCTCTCTGTGAACCATGGCTTTTGCTGTAGCAGGCATCTGAGTAAATGTCAGGAAAATCCTACTAGGGCAGATGAACTTTATTTGGAGTTAATCAGAGTCTCTTTAATTGATGGCAGGTGTGTAACCAAGAAGACTGAATTCTGTAATTAAATCAAGGGAGTACACACTTATGCAACCAGTTATTGTACATTTTTTATTTTTTATATTTTTCCCCTAACAGAGTTGTTTGCTTTTCAATTGAATTGTACAGGTTATAGGACATATTAATGGTGGAAAATGTTTTGAAATGACTTATTGTGTTCTCATGTTTTTAGATGACAAGAAAATGGCATTTTAACAGGGATGTGTACACTTTTTATATCCAATGTATATGCTCTTTTAATGTTGTTAATTGTCTTTGAAAAATCATCAAGAATATTTTTTAAGTTTTTACCTCTTTTGTAAACCACAATCACGTACTTACTAATTTTAGATATAATCTGTCTATCTTCCTTCAATATGGACCAATTCTTTTCAAGACCCATCTTATAAATAAAGAAAGAAAGCCTAATAAAGGCATTCCTATAACCTTTATTGTTGTTTCTATTTAAACTTCCATCATTAACAGGGCTGGTTTCCTGAGTTAAGAGAATATTATTACCTCAGTGGGAATGTAAAACGGGAATAAAATGCTGCCTATTTTAATAATTCTACAACTGATTTTTACAATTTATCTATGCAACCAATGATGTCAGCATAGCATATATAGATATATGACTAAGTAAGGATTTGAAGAATGACATATTTACATCTCGTACTTTGAGAAAAGGCACCTACTCTAACTCCTTCCTTCACTACAGTAGAACCTCTATAAGTTGACCACCCAAGGGACTATAACAAACTGGTCAACATACAGAGGTGGTCAACATAAGGAACTAGGCCTACTGTACTAATATGTACATGTACTTTACTTTCTTGTACAGCTTTTATTAGAGAATATCATACGAAATCATACATAATCAAAACACAGTACAATCATACATATATTATTATACAAAATCAATACATTTAATGTTTTCTTATGGTTTAATCATTCTTTTTAAAAAAAAGAGTCCATGTTGGTCTGTTTCCTATTCTTATTACAAAGGTAAGTGGAGAAACCACTCTCAACGCTGGCTACACCACTCAGCATACCTGGGCATTTTTCCACAGCAAATTACTTCAACTGCATTATCAGATGCCTGACATCCTCTTCTTTTGGAGTCTCTGCAATTTCTGTGTCATCCTCACTTGCTTCTTCCACTTTATTAGCTGCTTCATGCACTTTTACGCTGGTCTGTACTTCGGTCAATATCGCTTGGAAAATTGCTTCTGGGTCAGGTTCATTCCAGGTTGCCACCTCATCATCCATTATAACAAAACCTTCAAAATCTACTCCTTCGAATTCTGCCATGGGAGATGGACTGTCTGATGGGGCCAAAACATTGTGCTGTTGGGTTGTAACAAATCCAACTTTCTTGAAACACTTATGTATCATTTTTGGCTGAACTTTATTCCAAGAAGAACTGATCCAGAGGACAGCATCTAGTGTGTTAACTGATGCAGCGGGTGAAGTTGCTTCCACAGGCGGATGACAGGTTTGTGTTTTAGTAATGACCCACTGCAGTAGCTGGGCTTGGTAGTGCATTTTAAATGTTTTGATGATGCCTTGGTCAAGAGGCTGGATTTTTGAGGTCATGTTTGGAGGCAGAAATTCAGTGTCACATTTGTGAGATGATTCACTTGTGGGTGGCCAGGACAGTTGTCTACTGTCAGTAGAATACACTATTTCTTCTTCTTCATTTCTCGGTCAATACCCCTTGCCCACTCCTCAAACAGGGCACCAGTCATCCATACACATTTGTTTGATCTCCAAGTGACGGGGAGGTCTTCAGGCTTTAGGTTCTTGAATGTGTGTGGCTTTTCTGATTTACCAATCACCAAGGACTTTAGTTTCTCTCCAGTTGAGCTAGCACAAGGCAGAATTGTGAAACATTCCTTGGAAAGTTTTCCACTCTTACATTTGTCACCCTTCATGATGAGGCTCCTGTCAGGCATCACCTTGAAAAAGATTCCTCACTCGTCAGTTTTAAAGCTGTCACCATCTTTGAAGCCTCTGGCAAAGTCTGGGAATTTTTTGATGAACTCTTCCACAGCTTCTACTGGAACTTCATTGGATTCACCACACAAGACTTTCTGGGAGATTTTGTGTCGCAGTTTAAATTTTTTGAGCCAATCACTTGATGCTTGGAAATCTGCCACCCTGAATACCTTTGTGAATTTTTTAGCAACTTCTTGGATCATTGACCCGGAGATTCGGGCATTAACTGCACTCATTTGTTTGAACCAGCTTAATGTGGCTTTAATGACTTCATCAAGGGAAGTTTTCCTCCTTTTCTGCTGTAGGTCTCCGCTTTTCTTACCATATCTCTCCAAGTACTCGTGTTTATGTTTTTGGATGTTGCTAACAGTGGTCTTGCTAACACCAAAGTGTTCTGCCATCTTTCTTTGGCTGCTGCTTTCCAGAAAATGTAGAAGATCAACCTTTTCCTTCAATGTCAGCTCTTTGAGTTCTTTCCTTTGGACCATCATATCTCAATTAACTATAAATTTTTCAGGAATTGGAAGATGAACCTACAATTCAGACCAGTCCTTCATGGTGAAAAAATCTTGAGCAACATATGATAAACAATAGGACGTTAGAACTAATCCAACACGTAGTAATAATAAAACATGAAAAAAGAACTTATCCTAAAGAAAAAAATAATACAACTAAAGGGCAAAGCCCACACCTTCTACCCCTTGGGGTAGAGCGGACTCAACTGGTTATGTCATAGAGGGTAAATTAATATTATGTGTCACAGTCTAAGTGGTCAAGATACGACTTTGAAAGGTGATCAATATAGAGAAGTTGGTCTTTCATTGAGTACATGTGGTGCATGTCTGGTCTATGAAAATTAGATCAACTTAAGGAGGTGGTCAATGTAGGGAGGTGGTCAACTGTGAAAGTTCTACTGTATATAAGTGCACACCTCACTACACAGAAAAAAGGCAGTGGTAAAAGGGTAGTTTGTGAGAGCTGCCCGAATTATCACAGTTGAGGTAGAATTTTGGGATGAATGTCTACATCTTAAGGAAATGTTTTCTACTAGAGGGTATCCTGGTTATTTTATAGATAACCTAATGTATGAAGTCATTAATAAAAGAGAGTGTTATCATTTTATTCTCATTTTACATTCCCACTGTGGTGATAATATTCTCTTGATGCAGGAAAACAACCCTGTTAATAATGATGGAAGTTTAAATAGAAACAGCAACAATAAAGGTTATACGAATGCCTTTATTACCATGTATAGTACTGACAGTAAATTTATAAGATGGGTTCTTGAAAAGAATTGGTCCATATTGAAGGAAGATAGACAGATTATATGTAATATTAGTGAGAAACCAATTGTGGGTGACAGAATAGGTAAAAGCTTAAAAAAATATTTTTGATGATTTTTCAAAGGTGATTAATAACATTAAGAGGGTATATATGGGGCAATGTGGAAGATGCTCATACTGAAAACATGTATTTGAAGGTGAACATTTTTCTATTAATTCATATATATTCAAAGTATCAGGAAACTTTAACTGTGATACCATGGGTATGGTTTATGTTGCCCTCTGCCAAAGGTGTCCGGGGATCTACATAGGCAAAACTGAAAGGAAATTGAAGGAAAGGGAGTATGAACACCTATATGACATCAAGAAATTGTACTTTCAAAACATGTGCAAGAATTCCCCGAACAAAAATTTAAGTTCAGCAGACTTGAAAAAGTGACCCCTGGGGTAAGGGGGGAGCTTGGTCCCTATTACTTGAAAAGAGGGAGCTGTATTGGCAATGCCATTTTAATGCTGAAGGTTTACCAGGTTTAAATAACCAAATCTCAATTGCCTGCTTACTAAAACTAAAAGCATTATGTAGATACAACGTTTTTCACATCTATTTATATATACATATACATATTTTTTTATTATTTTTATGTTTTTGGATGGGATTACTATGTATGTGTGCACATAGGTTTATAATGCTGTTACAATATGCTTTTAGAAAATGCATTTTTTATAAGGCTGTGGTTTAAAGAACTTGTCCCTTTACATTTAAAGTTTAAAAAGGGCAGCGCTGTCATGTGACCATTTACCGTGTTTTTGAATTGTGCATATAAAGCTTTGGCTAAGAAAAGCTATTGTATCTGAAGTTTTCAAATAATACAATGAAAGCATTAATTTAGTTTCCTTTTGGAATAAAGCTGTGTTTGGATTTATCCTGTTGCCTTTGTGTTGGTTTACAAAAGGGCTGTGTTTGGACCTATCCTACTGCCTTTGTATTGGTATTGTAGCCATTTTGTCTTCGTTTTAGATTTCATCAACCCCGAAATGAAAGGCAGTCTGTAATCTGCAATCCAAATGTCTTGTTGGCCTCTTCCCTATCCATTACCTTTCCCTCTCTAGTTTATAGTTATTTGTTCTCAATACCTTGGTTCCTTTGCCAATTCTCTCCAGTAAAATGCAACCCTTTCTTGCTTATTTTCTGTACTCCTAATTGTAGCCATCCCTATCCGAAAAACCTCCAAATTCCATTTTCAGATTGGCTTAGTTCTTAGAAAATGTTCTGCTACTTTATGAATCTAATATTCTGTATGGCTGTTCTTAATCTCCTTAAGAATCTGTATCCAAAATCTCACTCTCTTCTTATTTCTGGAATTCCCCCTGCTTAATCCTCATACTTTTCATTTATGAATTACATCTTTCTGCTTATGTTATGTATATGAGCCTTAACTGTGTACCTCTAAAATTTGCCTTCAAATCAGGTAATTCTAAACCACCTTGTTCTATTGGAAGGATCACCTTATCCTATTGACCCTTGCTCTCTTCCCCTCCGAGATAAATTCCTTCAACTCTTTATAAGTGTTGTCCACAACTTCTCCTCCGATTGCCTGACCTATATATAAATCTAAAGGGACTAAAACATTTTCACTACTTGTATCTTGTTATCCATATCCAAAACAAGAGCTTCCAGTTTCTCAGTTTTTGTGTTATCTTTTTAATCTCTTCCCACATATCCTTAGCTGCCATAACAATCCTTTTTTAATCCAACTCCTAAATAATTCATTTTATTGTGTCTATATAAATATGGGTATTTCTAAACCAATTTATGTGCAGGTACACCATTTACAGCTACAGCATTTGTTTTATCTTCATTTATTTTATAGCTCAAGAAGATATGAAACTGTCTCAAAATGTTCCAGATTACTGAGATGTCCTTTTCTGGTTTTGTTGGGTACAAAATAATATTGTCGGCAAATAAAGTCAACTTTTCTTGATTACTATACCAATGATATTCTTAAATTTCTGGGTCCCTTATTTCTTACCCAATGGCTCTAAATATGCAGAAAAATAACAAAGGAGAAAGAGGACACACCTGCCTCGTTCCTCTGTTTAGGTACAACTTGTCAGAGAGGAACCCTCCCACTTTAAATTTTGCCTCTGATTCATCACATATCTGCCTAATTAACTGTATTATTGAATCAAGGAATACAAATGTTTCCATTGTTATACAAATAAAATCCCACTTACTTTGTTAAATGCTTTCTCTGTATCAAGACCTACCATCAGTGGTGTTTTCATACATTCTGCTTCCCTCTTGATCATCATTGTTCTATTAATGTTGTCAAATATTTGCCTGAACTCCACAAAACCACACTGATCCTTATTGATCGATTCTGGCAACACCTTTGGCATTCTATATTTTAGGATAGATAAAAAAATTATAATTATGGTTTAAAATTGAAATTGGCCTATATGAAGCTGGATACGATGGGTCTTTGCCATCTTTAGGTATTATAGCCCCCACAGCTTTCTTCGATGATGCTCTTACCTCCCCTTTTTTTTCAAATACTGTTAAACAGAACCTTCTGGATTTTTATCAGTCTTTCCCCTCCTAGCTTTCAAATTTCTACAGGAATACAATCTATTCCTGGATACTTTCCTGCAGAATGAATATATGTCACCATTTTATTTAATTTCCTTCTCTAACCTTGGCATACTTAAGTCTTCCACAAATATTTCCATTTGTGCTCTTTATTGAATTCCAAATGTCTTTGCTTTATACATTTTTTATAAAATTTCTGAAACCTCTCTAATATCTTTATAGGAACTCTGGTGGTTAAGTTTCTTGCTATAGGCTCCCTAAGTTTGGCAGCAACCCTTTATACTTTCTGTTGCCTAAGTCATTGCACTAAAAGTTTTTGTCCTCTGGAGTTATCAAAAACAGTTGCTTAACAACTATTCTAAACTCATGCATATTATCCAGATGCTCCCTTATTTCCCGTTAGTAGTCTGCAGTTGTGCCTCTTCTTGTTCTGTGAGATTTCTCTTATTCTGCATTACTTTAACTTTTGCCAGCCCCTCCAAATATTTATTTTTACTTAACTATGTTTATTTTTTTTATTTTTACCCTATTTGAAACTCCACTTTCACTTTATCCCACTCATTAGCTATAACTTCTGAAGAAATTTGTATCTTCCCTAATAACCTTTGACTAGTTTCTACTACTCCTTCCTTAAATTCCTCTCTTTTTAACAGGTAGGTGGGGAAGCATCAGTCTCATTTTTACTTAATTACCCTGCATTTTTATCTAGCTGTTACCGGCACATGATCTGAAATAGTTATTAGATGTGTGTCAAAGGTTTCAATTAAATGCACATGTTTCTGTGAAATATAATATATTTCTAGTCCAGTCCAGTTATTGTACCTTGGGGAATAATATGTAAATTCTCTCAGAGTTCCTACTACTGAATTCACACCTTCCATACCAAATATTTTCATGACTTTCTTCAGAAATGTACCCTGTTTTTGTTATATTTTCCCTTCTAGGTCCCCCAGATACATCTTCAGTGTTGCAAATCATGTTCTAGTCCCCACCCTTAAAGTAGTATTCCCTGCAGAAATCTGATTATTTCTCAAAAAAATTTCTTAAGCTGTATAATAGCAATTTTAGGTGGAATATAAATACACGCCAGCATAATCCTCCTCCCTTGGCAGTAGCCCCTAACTACCACAAATCTGCCATTATCTTTTTTTTCCCTCTTCTTTCACTACTGGAGCTCCTTTAGCAAACAGTATATGTACTCTCCGTTTCCTTTATCCCAGATATTCTGCTGAATATCCATGTTGAAATCCTTTCTTTATCAATTTTACAGGCTCACTTCTTCCAAATGTGTCTCCTGTAGCATTGCTATTTATACTCTGCATTTCCTAATATAATTCAATACTCTCACCTATCTTTACCTGTGAGGCCATTCATATTCCCAAATAATATGGATAGTGTTGCCATTATGATAAGAAGTTATTATTCCCAACTACTACTACTAAATATTGTATTCCCAACTACTATTTGACAGTCTTTTTAAATATCTATTTCCAACGTTTGTTTTACATGTACCCATTAATGTTTTGTAGGTTGATCTTTTATGCGGTTGTTTCTTGTCATCTCCATTTGAACCTATGTCATATTTTACAAGACCTTTTTTTTAATGAAAACCCTCAGAAAAACACCTCTAGCACATACCCCTAACATCAACTTAAAACAAACACACAAAATAATGTAAACCGTCAAATAATGAAGTTTAACTCTCCTAATAGGAACAATTGCCCCATATCAACAGCTGCACCCACAGGCATTATTTAACCTAACCTAAAATTAAGGTTATCTGTGTTAAAGTGCATGCTGCAGTCCATGCTCCTTATTAACTAATTACTGTCTGTTTTGTCTTATTTTTCTTTATTCCCTCCCAGATGTGAAAAATGGCTTGTATGCTTTCAGAAAACATTAGCTTTAAGAAAAAGTGCATGGGCTATCTATAAAGACAACTAAATTATATGCTATTCTAGTAAATGTACTGAAGTATTTAGGTACCAGGAAAGCTACTATCTCTTATGAATTTGCTTGCTCTTGTAGCTTTTAATTTTATGATTCCTTCAACAAACAATGCCCAGAACTCTTTAGTTTCATTGCTTTCACCTATGGTCAGCCTGTCTCCAAGGAAATATAAGAACAGAATGTATAGCTACCTTCAGCTGTAGACTTCTCAACTTACGCTGAACATTTATTTGCTAAAAGAAAACGTTTCATTACGTTCACAGTGTTCTCTTATTTATAAAGCCCACTTGCTTACACAAAAATGTTATTAGATGAAACCAAGGCCATTAATCCATTCACGTACGCAAAAGTAACCAAAAAAATCTCATCTCTCTCTCTCTCTATATATATATATATATATATATATATATATATATATATATATATATATATATATGTATATATATATATATATATATATATATATATATATATATATATATATATATATATTATAATCAGTTCACTTTTACACCCCATGCCCAACACCAACAACCCATGATTACAGCACATAAACATACTTTTGTCCAGCCTTTCTTCTGTTTTTACATTGTAATGCTTGCATTTCTTAAAAAGAAAAAAGAAAAAAAGTACTGGTTTACTCTAGTATCTTTATCACATGTAACAATCCCTGAACATGCTTTACTATATAACATGTAATTTATATAAAGAAATGTTTTACACAAATATTGTTAATATCAAAAATCATTTTACTTACAGTTACTTTTTACCATTTAGTGTCCTTACAAACATTAATGACATGAATAGGGTATATGCTTTTCAGTCCCCCACATTTAACAAGGTTGTAAATGGCCAATCTTTCTTAGCTACTTTTTCATGTAAAGTCAAATTTTACAAATGTGATTGGTGGTTTATAGTCTCACATTTATTCACTAATTTCAGTGTTGCTGGTATTCTACCTGTTCATTCCCACTTCCCAACCCCAGTCTCTGGTTTAAGTCCAGGGTACTCTTGAATCTTCTAGTCAACTCCTTGGCTTTTTTCTCTCTCTCAAGCATTTTCCTTTGGAACATTGGAAAAGGTTTCCCTGTCAAAGTCTCTCTATGAGCTTTGTTATCAGAAGAATGAGAAACACAGCCCCCTTCTGCTGATGGCTCACTGTTGTTGGACAAACATTTATATCTCCTTCTTAGCCTGTTTTCATCAAAAAATGTCTTTGATCATTTAGGGAAAAAAATTCTGACTATGGCTGAACACATCACTTTGAATCTCATACCTGCTTCTTAACATTCCCTGATTGCTGGGATAAATTTGCTTCTCTTCTGCCTAGTGTAGAGTGAATAATCATTTTCCACAAACTGTCTCCAGTTTTTAATACTTTGGCCTTTTGCCATGGTTTTGTCAGAATCAACACTTTCTACTGGTATGATTGTATCTTTACTAATACTTGTCTTGGCTAGGTTTGGAGCATACACACAACATGCCCTTTCTATTAACAAATCCTACTGTAGAATACCAGTACAGTTGCTTATTTGTGTTTTCAAAAAAATAATAGTCTGTTCCTTCCAGGTTCTCCGATACATCGGAAAGTCTCCGGTTTTCCATGTGTGCTTTGTCCTCTAACTCAGGTATTTTTTGAAACAGCTCTTCTTGAGCAGTTCCATACTTAACCAGCATTTCAACCACTGATTTTTTCAGTTTTATCAGATCATCTGAATAACTGTTTAAAGCTTCTTCCATTTTTTCATGCCTCTTGTTATTTGAGTTGATATAAGCCATCAATATTTTGTTTATTTTAATTAGCACTAAGCACATTTGATTTATTTTTCCTGTAAATTATTTATGTAATTATTTGTTCTCATTACCATGGTTCCTTTGCCATCTTCCTCCAATAAATTCCAGCCCCCTCTTAACTATTCACTGTACCCCTAACTGCAGTCATCCCTGTTGTCAAAATTTCTTTTCTACATTCATGTGTTGGCTTAATTCTTAATATAGTTTCTGATACTTTACGAGTATAATATTCTGCATGACTGTAGTTATTCTCCTCAAGGATCTGCATCCAAAAACCCCAGTCTCTTCTTATTCCTTGAATTTCCCCTCTGCTTTATCAGCATCCTTTTCAAGTATGAATTATAGCTTTCTACTTGTGTTATGTATATGAGCCTTAACTGTGCACCTCTAAAATGTGCCTCAAATCAGGTAATCCACTTTGTTCTACTGGAAGGATCAACTCATTCCTCTTCTCCCTTGCCCTCTTCCCTTCTGCGATTAAACTCCTTCAGCTCTTTATTAAGTATTGTCCATAACTTCTCCTCTGATTGATAACATATGCCTAACCTGTGTATAAAACTAAAGGGGCTAAAATCATTTTTATTCTTTCTATCTTGCTATCCATATCCATATGCAAGAGCTTCCAATTTCTCAGTTTTTGCATTATCTTTTTGTTTAGTCTCTTTCTACATCACTCTACTCCAAAATCTTATACCTTACTCTGTCAAACAGTGTTTTGGCATTTATATCAGTAAGCATATTCACATCATAATTCACAATCATCCTCATATAATGATACCCTAGTACTATCTGATACATTCCAGCACCATTTTTTCTTTAGTTTCTTCATAAACCTATCCAATGCCATTTTTTAACTATACTCAATACTGGGAAGATTTGTGTTTTATGCTATAAGCCAGATATATTTCCTAATTTCTGAAGTTATGATAATGTTTTGTACATTTTTTCATTAAAACACAATCTGTGTAGAACTCCGAAATTCCCCATAGGGTATCACTATGCCTAAATGTCATCATTGTCAGTGCAACTAACTGTGAAATGTATTTAATTAACTATTGTATGAAAAACTCTATTGATATTGTAAATAACAAAGAGGAGAGTGGACATCCTTATCTCATACTTGCAGTAACGGCCATTGTATGAGACAGGTGTATATTGGTGGGTACATTAACAATTTTGTTTGCTAATACTTTTGCATACATTTTGAGCCAAGCGTCAGCAAAGAAATAGGCCTATAACTACTTGGTGATAACTTATCCTTATTTGGTTTCAAGAACATGAGAACCTAGCTATATTCATGTCTACTGGTGAGGTTCCCTTTTATGTGCAGTCCACATAAAAGTTTAATAAAGGGGATAGCAACTCCCTTTTAAATGCTTTAAAAGAACTGTACTATAAATCCATTTAGCCTTGTTGTAATTCCTTCAATAGCTGCCAAAACCTCTCCTTTGGAAGTCTGATTTGCCAAACTTTCTATCTTTTAAGTTAGTTTACTGACCTCATCTTGAAACTCTCTTACAATTGGTTGGGGGTCCCCATAACTGCCATCCACATTCTCTAGTTTTCTTGGTGTGGAGAAATCACTTTATTTGGTCTGTCAGCCCTAATATTGCCATGTCCTTAGCTCTCTCTCTCCTATAGCTTCTGAGGAATTATTTTTTATGAAGTAATAACTTTTGTTCAGATTAAAAAAAAGTCTATATCTTTCCCAATTCTTATCAATAATCTAACAATGTAAATTCTTAAGCATTTTTCTGAATTAATTTTATTGAATGCCTCTCTATTTCTGCTCTTTAAAAATCTTTCTTCAGCTGTACTAGTCTTCTTTCTACTAATCAAATATCAGCCAGTCCCTTTCTCGTTTTTCTATGGTCAGTGTCTGTGCTGATTCCTTTATATTGAGTTTAAAAAGAAAAAAAATAAGTGCTCAAAATAGTTTTCAAATGATGGGATCTCCTAATTTAATGTAAGCCACTGTCTCAGGAATTTCCCATGACTGTGCAACTTTTAACAATAATGGGAAAAAAACAATGAGCTGCAGGTGGACTCATCAAAAAGACCAATGCCACATGGTGGAGATGTCTATTTACCCTATAAGGACAGTCATAAGAAATGCCAAAAAATTGATGTGGGATGCCACTCCTAACTTTGGGGCCATCTACGTGTAATCCTTTTCCACAGGGTGCAACATTCTCTACCTGTATAATAGCTCAAAGTTCTCCAGCCATTTTACGTATGCTAAAGATTTTTCTTTTTTTTTTTCTTTTCCTCTGGGAGTCTACCCACAGTTGAATCTATCACTCTGTTAAATTCTCCCCTCTATTATCACCTGTCTACGTTCTCGATTTTCTTCAACTGGATTATGAAATTGAATAAAATTAATGATATCATCAATACTGAGATCATAAAAATTCCCAATCAGAAGTCTTTGATGTACAGTTTTGACCACTGATACAATCCACCTTCCCTTTCAGTGAGCTCTTTTGTATTAGTCCAGTCCAAGGAATTAAAAAATAAGATCGCAACCCCTATTTCAGTTGAGCCATAACAGCTTGCGCACCCCCAAGTGTTACATAATTTCCACAACACCTTGTTGTGCTTGTTTTTCACTTTAGTCTACTATAAACATGACATTTTTGCTTTCCTTGTACAGATAAAGGTGAAAATAGCTTTCCTTTTATATGGAGTAGAAGTGCCCCTACTATTTCCACCTACTAGCCTAACAACAGTGTTATTTGCAATTGACCTTGTTTGCACTGAAGTTGCATGTTATTAATCGTTCTTCCTCAATGTGTTTTTCTCATGTTCTGATTACTATAACATTGTTCTGCCTAGCGGCATCTTCCACAGTTAAGCCTTTGGTATTTCGTAGCCATTATCAATGTTTTGAATGTCTTGATAATGTACATGCTTAGAGCATGATGTCCTACAGTTACTGGTAATGCATTGTGCTAATTCTCATGCATAGCTGAGTGTCCTGTAATACTACCTATAGACTCACTGCTAAAACTGACCCTACTGACTTACACTGCTATATTAAAGCGACCCAACACAGACCAATCATACCTGCATACACACTCTCATCCAGTGCCCCTCCTTTCCCACTATCACCCCTTGCCGCATTCAATACTCTCATTTCACACCCACACCTCTCCCGTTCTACTGCTCATTTGCCTTTATCACTCGACAACTCTGCTCCCTTTTCCTCTATCAGCTAATAACAACCTCCCTCTCATTTTATTCCAGCTTGCTAGACCCTAATTGCAAGCCACTCTCCACCAGGAATACCATCCAAACATGAGCTCCTGCTACCCAGGACCTAGGAAGCTACTGTGTACAAAATAGACAGGTGTGAAACTAGGGTCACTATGAGCACATGTAAGCTAGGTTCCCTATTATATGATCGAAGATGCATTCTTTCGAATGTGTCTTGATTGAACTTGAAAGCACGAAACAGCAAAATACCGAAATGGCATATAAGCCAATTCTTTCCTAGGAAAGAAATCGCTTGGCCGCCTTCATTATTTTGCAATTTACGTCAGTGTAGTGCGATCTTGGAGTTGGTATATTTAAGTAGAGGGGTGAGGGGCACAGTCCCCCACATCAAGGGGTGCGGGGGGCAAAGCCCCCTAGTTTATGTAATGTTTTAAAGTTTTTTTTTCTTTTTTGGAACAGCAATTTTTTTTTCTGTTCTAAGTGTTCGGGATTGTAAGCTTTCGCTTACATGGGATCGATAAATCTGCGTTCGCTTTTTTAAGCGTCTGCTGATTTAATATAGACCCATAAGCTAGTGTTCTATGCTTTACTTGTAAAGTAAATTATTATATCTTTCAACTGCTAGAGCATTCCTTGACAACGTCACACTTGCAGGGCCCCCATCCCCTCTGCTCTATACCAGTACCACCAGCATTTTTCCACAAGGTAGCAGCAAACATCCACTCCTCCCCTACTACCAATTCACCCTTCCCAGCCAGTATATACACCTATAGCACTCCTGCTCCTCTGCGATCCCAACAGGATCAGACAGCATCTCTCCCTAATCTAATGGCCTTAAGCCCACAAGTTACCCACTGCTGCTTTACAAGTTTAAGGGACCACAATGTCTGCTTAATTTAATTGAGGCACAACAGTACTATCTGACTGCAACCAGATGTTTTCACACCCTGTTCCCTCAACCAATTGACTTGCCACTACCTACATCTGCAATCAGTTATGACAATTAGAATTTTGCTCACCTCCGTGAGGCTGTAACCTGCTCTGTTCGCCCTGCGAGCTCACTTCGCCCTGCCCCCTATTCCCACCAGCTCCACTACCTGTACATTTATTCCAACCACTGCTCCACCCATTTCTCCCATCAACCAATTAACACTTTGCCACACACATCACACATAAGATCCTCTCATACTCTCCACCCAACAGTAAACTCTGCCTCCTTCCCCACACCACATCTTACACCTAATCACCATTCTTACCTCCCTTACTTATATCATCTATCTCACTCAACTTCCACACTCCAACCATACAGCCCCTTCTCACTCCACATCCACCATCCAACCTACTTATACGCCACCTTTCTCATCCATAACACACAAACTCTACTCTTCTAACCCAACTCTACTATTTAAATACTAAATTCTTCCCATCCTACATTCTCACCATATACCCCCTCACCCCCATTTCAACAAATCCTTCCCCTTTCTACACTCAAGCACTGCACTCACACTGAACCACCTTACACTTATCCTCCATCAAATCACCCTATCACTCTCCGGTGACATTCACCCCAACCTAGGACCCACAACCCCAACTATAACCTCCAACTCCACTCACAAACACACTCCTACCCCTAAATCTATTTGCCTTGCCACATTTGATGCCCAAAGCCTTAGAAATAAAATCCCTAGCTTCTATGCCTGGCTTTCCCACAACCATCCCGACATAACTGCCATCTCAGAGACCTGGCTTAAACCCTGCATAACAGATAATGAAATCCTCCCTCCAGGCTACTGCATCATTCAAAATAATAGACTTAACAAGAAAGAGGGAGGTGTAGCTATTATCTACTCATCTTCCTATACCATAACGCATATACTAATTTTATCCCTAACTTTAACAACACTGAAATTACTACAACTCTACTAAAACTCAACAATCACAAATCCATATGCATAGCCGCCCTATATATACCCCCAGACAATAACATACCAATCCTAGAAGAAATCCTCTCCCTGGTTTTCCTCTAACATTAAAAATGAAACCTATATCCTAAGTGACACTAACATTAACTGGGCCACAATAACTTCAAAAGCCCCATCTCACTTGGTCAACCTCTTCAACTTCACCCAACTAATAAACTCCTCAACCAGACCAAACAAAAACAGGTCCTCTGGCACTATCATTGACTGGATCCTTATGTCCCATCCCAACCTTATCTCAAACTCAGGAATCATTCCAGACACTCTCAGCGACCACCTTCCTGCTTTCACCGACTGTCACCACTCCCCTCTCCAGCATCATCATCACTACATACACATTCACAATCTCTCTCATTTCAACCCTCTAACATTTTCAGAATGTCTAAAGCTTACTGACTGGTCCCCCCTAAGAATCCTGCCCCTCGATAACACCATTACCTACTTCAATGATACCTTCTTAAACCAACTCAACCAGCATACTCCCCTAAGAACCAGATAAATTAAAGCCAATCCCTCCCCTTGGCTATCTAAAGAAACCAAACACACCATGCTACAAAGAGACAAAATTTGGAAAAAATATCAAAAAAAAATCAACCCAACTTCTTACTAGAATTCAAACAACCTCAAAACTCTATAAAAAAAACTAATAACCAGAGTTCGTAAAGTTTACTACTCCAAACTTCCATCCAAACACTCAACCAACCCTAGGAAATTCTGGGATACTATTTCCTCCCTCCTCCACCCAGGTAAAAATGAAAAC
Source organism: Protopterus annectens (assembly GCF_019279795.1). Taxonomy (NCBI): domain Eukaryota; kingdom Metazoa; phylum Chordata; order Ceratodontiformes; family Protopteridae; genus Protopterus; species Protopterus annectens. Next base: position 242,110,858 of record NC_056748.1, read on the forward strand.
TCCTGCCCCAACCCAAACCTTACAGATTTGGATACTGCCACTCAATTCAACTCCTTCTTTATAGATTGCATTTCTAAATTGTCCTCCTCTTTCCCCCCACCCCTAACCCCTATTCCTTAGGCCCCTCCAACCCCACCAACCTCTCACCCCTCACCTTGCTTCAACCTAAAACCCATCCCCACAAGTACTGTAAAAAAACTACTACTCCAACCCAACTAAAATATAGCTGAAACACACCTCACAATCTCCAACCAACCTTCCTAAAAATATCTGCTGACAGTATTGCCTTTCCCATTTCCATCTTAATCAACAGATCCATCTATGAAGCCTATATCCCTTCCATCTGGCACCATGCATACATCATCCCACTTCAAAAATGAGGCAGAAACACAGACACCTCCAATTTCAGACCTATAGCTATCCTTTCTCCGCCTTCAAAAATCATGGAGAAATGTATCCATACTCAACTTATGTCTTTTCTGACTCATAACAATCTTTGCACCCACACTGAACATGACTTTTGCCCCGGCCACAGTACCATGACTGCCCTGCTATCCTTCCTCAAAACCATAAACCAAGCACGCAGCACTGATAAACTCGTATCTTCCCTGTTCCTCGACATATCCAAAGCTTTTGACACCATCTCCCACCCTTTACTCTTAACTCAACTCTCATCTCTCAACCTCTCCAACTCCACCCTTGACCTCATGCTACCTCTCTGAATGCCAACAAGCCATTCAATGGAAATCCTCTACCTCAACCTCCCCCTTTCTGCACACCCCCACTGAGGTGCCACAAGGTTCAGTTCTCGGACCACTACTCTTCAATATATTCATCAACAACTTTCAGCACACCATTCCTGACTCCTCAATAATCAAATACATGGATGACTCTACAATCATCTGCTTATCTTACTTCGCCGCTGAACTACTTCAAAAAATCTCAATCAGCCTTCTCCAAAACGGAATCCTGGATGCAAAATGACCACCTTGCCCTAAAAACTAATTTAACTAATTTGACAATCTTCTCCCCCTCTAGAAACTCCCCAATCAACAAAAACTCTTTCTCCATATTTAGTAATGATAATATACCCAGTGAAATTGTATCCAATACCAAACTCCTTGGTGTCTTCATTGATGAGCATCTAAAATTTGACACCCATATCCAATCTGTCATAAAAAGAAAAACACCAAAAGCTAGGCCTCCTATACAGACACAACCGCTATCTATCCCCCTCCACCAGGAAAACGCTAGCTTCCTCCTACCTTCTCCCCTCTCTTATGTATGGAGCTCCTCTGCTAAACAATCTCCAACTTGGCCTACAATCCAAATTCGAATTATGCTACAATAAAATAAGTAAATTCACCACCAACTCAAAACACTCCTCCCACCACTGCAACTCTCTCCATACCCTACAATGGCTCGAACTGCCAAATTACTTGTGCTTGCCTAAACTCACCAATGACCAAAAACTAATATACAAACCTGCCCCTCTCTCTCTACCAGATTAACCCCTTACATCCCTAACTGCTCACTCAGATCAGAAAAGCAAAACCTCCTATAAGTCTACAAGCCATCACAGCCTCCTGGCTACCTCCTGCTTTCCTGCTCCTCTTCTAAACTGTAGAACTCTCTCCCTCCCACCCTACACTTCACTCCTGACCTTAACAAATTCAAATCTCTCCTATTCTCTCACCTTATGTCAAAATGGATATGCCCATCCACTCTCCTACATAACCCCCCCCAACTATTCATTTTCTCCACCCTCTACTACATCTACTTTACATATCTACACTAACCTATTACAACTCTCCATTATAACCTTACATTGGCAGTCACCGACTGCACCTAACTTTATTCCCTTATATGAACCGTATTTTTACTCACTAAAAAAAAAAAAAAAAAATCCATCTGTATTTTCACTTGTCTGGACCAAGTTTATGTTATCACATCTATCTTAATTTTACACAGTATTTCTATGAAAATGGTTCTCCCCATTTTTTCGACACTGGAGCGGGAGTGCCTTTGTCTCCCAGCGGTTTGGTGGGGTGGCACCTCGCTCGTGGAAAATCGACTGCCAATCATTAGCGGATCGAATTCAGTGCTGTTCCCCCTAACCAGGAAAGCTGAAACTGAAAACAGGCTCTTCGTGGCCCAGTGACTTCCCCAGTCACCAAACTGAAATAAATAACTAAATAAATTAATTAATTAATTAACTAATAAGTTTGTTATATGTCCGACTTATGTGCATGTACACCAGAGAGGTTTTTTCATGGCTTTCACTTTCTGAAAATGCATTATCTTGGTTGGATGTTGTTGTGGTCTTTTCCTTTTCTTTGAAATGCTGCTATATAGTCTTTCCATTTCATCTATAGTTGTAAAGGAATGCGTATTGTTACCTTTTGCTAGGTACGAACACATGAACTAACTTGTATATCTGATGCTCGACACTGTAGAAGTAATTCTATAGGTGCATTCAACTACTGGAATGTTTTCTGAGCCAGACATTTTTTAAACTCTTTTGCTATGAAAATTTTAGGAATACTCTCCTCCAGATTTTCAGGTAAGGCCAGTATTCTAACGTTATTATGCCCTATTTCCACATCTTCCAACCTAAAATCAAGTTCATTTACTGTTTTGTGCAGCTGAAATGTGTTTGCTTCTTGCATCTGCAAGTCTCTTTTATTCTCTAGTATCTTTTTTTGCTGAGCAGCTATTAAAGATTGCAGGTGAATAAGCTGAACCTCATAGCTGGTTGTTGCATGTTTAATATGACATGTGTCCATTGATGAACCTTGAAACAACTTGTATAAAGTTTCCAAAGCTTCTTTTATTTATTTATTTATTTATTTATTTATTTATAATGACCTATTTGACATTGTCTACCACTGCTGCCATTTCTCTTAGGTTTGCTGTGAGAAGCTGAAGAGCTGGAAACAATTTAAGCTAAAAAAGTAACCAAATTGTGATGTGTAAGCTGCTGAAAAAAAAACAATGATACAGTACAAAGCAGGAACCGACATGATCTCCAAACAGTGAGCCACTGTCAAAGCAAATAAATCCTAGGCTAAAATGAACTAAATTATGATCCAGCTACCTTATGCTGCCAAATTGCACTATATGGGTTCAAAAGTACTTGTTTTGGATATTTTTAAGCCAAAATGAGGGCAAGAACACCAAGATCTCATGGAAAGCCTTCCACCATATGCATTTGCAAGTCACCTTAAATTAAATTAAGGTTGAAGCATAAAGTACTGTTATGAGCTCCATGTGCGTCACATAAGATAAAAACACTCAAAGAAAAATAACACTGAGTGGGAAGAAGATCGTATAAAATTATAATATACTATATATTCTCAAACTGTATCAAATGGGCTACAATGGTCTATGGGAAGTTAATACTTGTATATGGGGCCTTTTTATTTGACTGTGCTCGCTTATATTTCTCAGGAGATTATAAGCAATTCATAAAACGTATGTGCCAAGCCAGTTACGGTAATAAATGTTACACAGGTAGAAAGGAGTGAATATGCAGCAGACTGTCAGGAAGCATTAATTCTTTTTCCTGTTTTAAACTTTTAAGACAAAACTGGATAACTTTATGGGAAAGAATATATTGCTTTGAAAAGGATGTTTCTCAACACAGGGAACACATTTATTCTTATCATATCTATCTATGCAAGTAGGCTATAGTGATGGTGTATACTGACAAGATGCTATAAGCGAATCGCATTTTGGTCGTTACTGCAATCGTCAGAGAATATAGCGGTGGTGGTGCTGCAGTAGCGTTGTAACCTCACAGTAAGACATTGTCCTGTTCGATTCTCAGCTAAAGCATCTTCTGTGTGGAGACATGCATGAATGGGCGTACCTTCGTTGAAGGTTGTGCATCAGAGCTGGCAACTCGGCACGTAAAAATCTACTGCCAATCATTAGCGGACCGGAGTTCCGCTGTAGCGACCCCTAACTGGGAAAAAGCCGAAAGACACAACAACAACAACTGCAATCATCAGAGAACACAGCCAGTGCAGGGAAAACAAAAATATATTTCTTTGTTGGGAAAGGTCAGATTTACTGATAAGACAGGGACTAATATTTTTAATAAAAAATTATTAGGCTAAGTGTGAGGTTAAAACATTTATATATTCCACTGCAGTTTTTCCTGTTATGTCTGAGGCAGTCTGTCCAGCCTGTGATGCCTACATCAGCATAACAGACTTTAGGAGACAGTCAAATTTCTGTAGTAATGACTATGTCAGACTTGCACTGTACAGGCCATCCTGAAACCTTGAAATTTTCAGGATGGTAACCCAAAGTTTAAGTTACAATAGTTTCTGAATATCTGTTAAAATGGATCATTTCTGCAGGTTAATGTGTTTCATGGCTCTTCAAACAAAATATGAAGTGGCAACACACATTTGCATGTAATATGATGTTTACGCACTAACATCTGAATAATACGATGCATTTGATAAATATAACAAATAATCCAAAATATTAATGGCGTCATATATTTTGTCAGCAAAATTGTACTTTTGTGTTGTTATGAGTACATGTATTAATTATTTCCCTGATTGCCACTGCTGTTGTTTCTGACAGATGCCTATGACACCGATTTTAAGCCTAGTGGATTCTTACTCTCCATGCCAGCTATGTGATCATATAAAAGTAATGACAGCTGTACTACTTAAGACCAAATAATTGAGAAGAATTGTTATAATAACTCAGAGACTGACTGCAGATCATACAGAAAACCTTTGTTTTCCTGCTGAGACAGCTTACTCATCTCAGGGCATATAAATGTGTCATGCCATATCTTCTAGGAGAGGGTTTCTTTGAAGTACAAAAGTAACTATCTGAGAGGGTTCAGACTTGATTATATAGCTGTCATATTCCTTTATTAAGTGTTTCACCACAAAGTGAACTTTAAACTGCAGCAGTTTGTATGCGGAAATATTCAAAGCTGGTATGTTATATGGAATAGAATAAAATGTGTATAAAATTCTGTAGCTTATAGATATTAAAACACATAAGAATGGCAAAAGAAGCGCATCATTAAATATAATCCTTTCAATTTCATAGCTCATTTTAATCAGTCGCATGCATCTTCTTTTCTCCTTACCGATTCCTACCCAGAGCTACATGTCCCAATAGCTCCTTCCATCAGGAAGTCTCATTCATCCCTTATCCATTACATCATTTTGACATTCATTCACAGATTCAAGCTGTGTAGTAGAACACTATATCTGGCTACTAATCTTTTAGTTTGTGAAGAAATATCTTCAGACATTCTCCATTAAATATTCCCTGTCAATTTGAGGAAAGGTGGCTTTAGCTTCACCATTAGAAAACAGGCCTCTTATTTTCAATGTTATCAGCCATGTTCAGTTTACAGGAGTTAGTTATATCTTCTTAGTTTTTTTGTTTTTTTCAGAATGAGGGAAATGAACATTTTCAGCATATATCCATGACCATGACTCTTCTGACCAAATAATCATTTAAGTGGACATTGTATCAGTTCCAGAAGTCCAATGGACTTTTCAGCAATAGCCTATATCGGTACATACATTATTCTACAGATTACATTAGCAGAAACAAAAAAACTAGCAGTTCTGTACATATTCCCTAGGATCTCAATCGCCATGCATTGTTTAACTTTATTTTTAGCTAAGTGGGGGCTGACCCATAATGGAAAACTGCCAGTTAGAACCTAGGATACATACACATAAAAGACCAAACTACTTTAAAATAGTAGCAAACAACAATCAGGCAACTAAATTAGCATAACTGTATTTTTCCTTTTACATAATTTGTTTAATGTAGATAAAAGGACTGGTATAAAAAGTCAAGTGAAAACTGAAAAAGTTCACAGCTGCATCCTTCACAATTAATAATTTTTTATTACAAATACCGATGTAAATGAGTACTTGTGGTATATGTTTGAGTGAAGCCTTTTAAACAATTAAAATGAAAAATATATCTCGGGTAGATCTTTACAGCCAGCACATGTGAAAATGAAAAATGATATTTCGGACCTGTTAGATGAACAGACTATTACACATTCTGGAGTGCTAACAAAGGTCTAATAATACCAAAGGGTTTCTGAAAAGAAATTGAGATAGGAGAGAAGAATAAGATAAGAGAAGGAGTCTGAGTATACTGTGAATGGAAAGCGAGGCTTAATTGTGTGTAGACTAATTGCATAAGTAATGAGATAGTGCATTTTAATATGTAACCATTTAGCTCTGGACAAGTTCAAAGAACTATGCTTTTGGGGGTTGGGGCAAAGCCATGAATCTAATGACTCTGTTTTTAATTTTTTGAAGCCTGGCCATGTTAGCAAGGAAGGCAGCAGTTAGTATGAAGAAAGTGAATTCAATTGTAAAGCTGAAGATTTCCTTCCTAGTGGCAGACCTGACTGCCAGAGAGAAACAGAGAATATAAGAGACTCTGCAAGTATAAATGAGGTGAAAAGCAGCTTATCCTCTGTCTGGGCTGACAGGAAAAAAGAATGGGTGGAACTAACCTACAGTCTGGCTAATTTGAAACACATGACTGCTTTAGCGCTCTCCCTACTTGTGAATTACAAAACCAGGCAAACCATGTTTTGACATGAGTCCCAAAAATCATTGTCTTAGGCTCATCACTGTTAAATTTGAATTATTTATACAGACACCTCTGGTGGTTAATGTGGACGTTATTACTCATTAGGGAGCTTGTTGGAGAATAGCATGATCAGGTCTGTGTAGAGCCAGATCATTTGCACATAGGACAGTAGTAATCAAGGCTGATCAAGGAAAAGTCTCGTAAAGTAATACTTTTAGTATAATACTGCATTGTGTTGCCTCAGACTCTGGAGTAATGCGAGTAATTCAGATTAGGATCGTGGGAAGGTCAGGAGTGATTCCCAGCTTCTAAAATCAAGGAGAATAAGAAGTCATGTACCTACCATAACGTTTCATGTTAGTTGTCTTCTCTCGCCTTCTTTCTTGCTGGATGGGTTCGGAGCCGATCCTCGGCTCTGACTCGGCCACTTACTAAGCTTGAGAGCTAATTTTACCAGCTCGAGGCAACCCTATATCCCATGATGCAAGGCGGAGACTACCCAGATCTCGTTTGGTAACTAAGGAAATTATGCAATATATTCTTCCAACTGGAGAGGAGGAAGAAAAAGTAATAATACTAAAAATGACAATCATAATAATCATAATCCTCTGAAAAGGATCAACCTAATCCAGTGACACTAGAAGCTGATTAGCCTGAAAAGGGGATAAAACCTCTTAAGAGAAGAGGGTTAATCTTCTCGGTCTGACCAGGCTAGGGGGATGGTGGGCGGGACGCAAGAAAGAAGGCGAGAGAAGACAACTAACATGGAACGTTATGGTAGGTACATAACTTCTTAATGTTAAGTTGTCAATCTCGCCTTCATTCTTGCTGGATGGGACCGCGTCCCTAGCACCTCTACCCTGGGTGGCTCAATGGAACAGACTCTTGAGAACGGTGGAACCAAAATTCGCTCTGTCTCTGGAGGCCAAGTCTAATTTGTAATGTGAAACAAAGGTATGAGGAGAGGCCCATGTGGCTGCTGCACAAATAGTGTCTATTGGAAGTCTAGCCTGAAAAGCTGTAGATGTAGCTAGAGCTCTGGTAGAATGGGCTTTTGGCCTAGAAATCAACTCTTTGCCTCTGAGCTGATAAATGTAAGTAATCACAGAAGACAGCCATCTAGATAAAGTCACCTTGGAGACTGGAAGGCCTTTCCTGTTCTCTGCATAGGATAGAAACAGTTGATCAGATTTCCTAAAATGTTTAGTTTTGTCCAGATAATATCTGAGTTGGCGGTGAACATCAAGATAATGTAATTTTTGTTCTGCTCTATCAGAATAATTTGGGAAAAACACTGGAAGATCAATGGATTGATTTAAGTTCATCTGCTATGCCACTTTGGGTAAGAAAGACAGATTAGTCCTTAGAGAAACCCTGTCTTTGTGGAAGATTAAGTAGGGAGGACGAATGCAGAGAGCATGAAGCTCAGATACTCTACTGGCAGAAGTAATGGCGACTAGAAAAAGTGTCTTCCAAGAAAGAAATTTCAATGAACAGGCAGCCGCAGGTTTGAAAGGGGGAAGAATCAAGGATGTTAAAATTAAATTTAGATCCCACTGTGGTGGGAGGTCTCTAATCGGAGGTCTAAGTAAAAAGATACCTCTAAGGAATGCCTTGCAAAGTTTATGTGACATAATGTTGTGGTCCAACAAGCCTATATGAAAATTTGAAATGGCTGCCAGCTGAACTTTTACTGTGGAGGAAGAGGATCCTGAATGAAAAATCTCGGCTAGAAAGTCCAAGACCGAATGAATTGGAGCAGTATAGGGGTCTATATTCCTAGCTTTTGCCCAGAAGGAGAAACATTGCCATTTAATAGTGTAAATCCTTCTGGTGGAAGATTTAAGGGAAGCTACTATGATATCCCGGACGGGATTAGAAATCATAGGAAGCCTGGCTAAGGATGCAAGTGGAGCAACCAAGCAGTGAGGTTGAGAGAAGGTATGGATTGGTGCAGCTGCCCCGACTGGTGGGTCAGAAGATCTGGAACCGGGTCCAGATGCCATGGCTGTACCAAGAGAAAACGATGTAGGAACGGAAACCATATCTGTCGAGGCCAATAAGGGGCAATGAGAATCAACTTGGCTCTCAAGGCGGTTGCTTTCTGAATTACTTGTGGTATGAGAGGAAAGGGGGGAAAGACATAAAGAAGTCCCCGGGGCCAATCTTGGGTTAGAGCGTCTCTGGGGGGATGGCCTGGAAGGAGGAAGAGATAGAAGAAGTCTGGGCATTTGCTGTTTTGAGGTGTAGCAAAAAGGTCGCAGCAAGGAAGGCCCCACTCCTGAAAAATCTCTTCCTTCACTGATTGTTTGAGAGACCACTCGTGAGGCATGAGAATAGCTCTGCTCAACCTGTCCGCTATGATGTTGGATTTCCCAGGGATATGCGTTGCTATCAGAAACCGCTGAGAGGAGATTGCCCACTGCCAAAGTCTGAGAGCCTCTCGACACAGTGGATAGGACTTGGTTCCGCCCTGTTTGTTGATATACCACACTACGGACATATTGTCTGTTTGTACTGCAATAGTTCCCAGGAGAAGAGAGTCGTTGAGGGCTTGCAACATTAAAAGCACTGCTCTCATCTCTAGGACATTTATGTGCAGGTGGTATTCGAAAGGTTGCCAAGTGCCATGGACCATTCTGCCCTGATAATGCCCCCCCCCCGATCAGGGAGGTGTCCGATGTAACCGTGGCGACCGGGGCAGGAGGAATAAAGGGTCTGCCCTGATGGACTTGAGGGGACGATATCCACCAGGTCAGATGCCTTTTGCAAGTTGGAGTTATTATGATCCTGTGACGCATGGGAAGTTGTTGAAAGGACCATTGGGCGAAAAGCATCCATTGTAGAAGACACATGTAAAAGCTGGCAAAGGGAAGAAGTGTTATGGCGGCCGCCATAAAACCCAATACCTTCAGAGCAAACCTGGCCTGAATTTTGTTGCTGAAGAGAATCACCTGGACATGATTTTGAATGTCCAAGATCCTTTGGTCTGTTAACTTTGCTGAAAGTTGTACGGTGTCCAATTTTGCGCCTATAAAAGTAATAGATTGACAAGGCGACAAGGCAGATTTTTCGAAATTTATAGAAATCCCTAGCCCTCTGCAAATGTGAATGGTGTAATCTCTGGCTTGGAGAAGTTGATGCCTGGTGGTGGCAGTGAGGAGCCAGTCATCTAGATATGGAAACACCTGGAATCCTTGATGTCTCAGGTGAGCCGTAACCGCTGCCATACATTTGGTGAACACTCTGGGGGCTGTAGTGAGTCCAAAAGGCAGGTCCCTGAATTGGAAGTGACTGGTCCCCAGCTGAAAGCGGAGAAACCTTCTGGAGCGCCTGTGAATTTTTATGTGATAGTACGCATCCTGAAGATCTACCGAGCACATCCAGTTGTCCTTGCCCAGAAAGGGTAGAATGGACTGAAGCGTGACCATCCGGAATCTTGTCTTCTTTACAAACTTGTTTAGTTTGCTGAGATCTAATATTGGTCTCCAGTCCCCTGTCTTTTTTGGTACTAAAAAGAACCTTGAGTAGATTCCGGATCCTATTTGGTCTGCTGGGACTGGCTGGATGGCTCTTTTTGCTAGCAGTTTTGATATCTCTGGTACTGCTAGTTCCCTTAGACCGGGTGGAATGTCTGGAAGGGTTCCCTTTTGCTGAACTGGGATTTGAATAAAGGGAATTTTGTAACCCTCGGATATAATCGACTGTACCCATTTGTCTTGAGAAAGGGAAAGCCAGGCTATTGGGTACAGCGATAATCTTCCCCCGACTGCCTCCGAAGGTGGACAATCGGGCAACATCTCAGGGATGCTGGAAGGGTTTGTCAGAGAGAGGCTCCCTGCTACCCTGATTCTGTGGACCCCCTCTGCCCATAGGCCGGCGTCTGTTGTTGTTGCCCCCTCTGCCTCTGGGGGTAAACTGACCTCGTGCGTCAGGCGTGACTCCTTGAGATTTGCGGAACCACATTTTCCCTCTCTTCTGACCTTTCGGGTAAGGTCTTGAAGGGGTGGAGAAACGGACTCCTACGGCAGAAAGAGTCTTGCCATCTTGTTCGCATCTAGTCAAGGTGTCTTTCACTTGAGGTCCGAACAAGGTCGAACCATCAAAAGGAGAGTTTATGAAGGATGCCTTGAAGGGGTCTGCAAAATTACAAAGCCGCATCCAGGATTGACGCCTTAAAGCCACTTCTGTGCCTGCGGCCCTACTCGCTCCATCGGCTGCATATGAAATGAGCCGCATGGAAGAGTTAACAATGGAATTTAGGATTCCTAGCTGTGAGCTAATCTTATCCTGAGACCCAGCAGCTGACGGATTCTGTAAAACTTCTCCCAACTCTTTAAGAACATCTCTTTGAAGGCGGGTGAAGTGACATAAGTAGTTCAGCGATCGCATGGCAAAGGTCGCTGAAGAAAAAATCTGCTTGCCGTACCTATCCATAGTCCTAGAATCCTTGTTAGGAGGATGGATAGGTACTGAAGGATCAGCTAGTTCCTTCTTGGTGGCTGCAGCCACCACCATGGCATCAACCGGGACACCTTTTGTCAAATATTGCCTATCAGGTGGGGCCGTAATGAATTTAGAAGGCCTCCGAGGAACAGGTTCCACCGAATCCGGGGCCATCCATGCCTTCCGAGCCACCACGTCCATAAGAGGGTCGAAAGGTGGAGACACCCAGGAGGTGGAGGGTCGAGATCCGAATGCCTCCAGGTATACTGATTCGTCCTCGGAAGGATTAAGGGAAGGCCAGTTCCCCCTCTGCTTAAGGAGTTCAAGGATGTCTGAGAAAGAGACATCCTCTGAGGGGGACCTTGGGGATCCCTCCGACTCATCCAAGTCAGTATCGGATGTAATAGGCTCGGGGGAGTCTAGATGTTTCCTCTTACATGTCCTCTTACGTGGAGGTTCACCTGATGGATCAGGAGAAGCCTCAGAAGAGGAAGATATTCCCAATGGGGAAACCTGAGGTGTTGGATCTCTGGGTCCAGGTGCAAGAGAGTTGGAAGAGACGTCAGCAGGCACTGTAGTGGGAGGAGCTGATGGAACTGACCGTTGACTACGCCCAGGGGCTAGTACACTCCTCATCACCTCGAAGGCTCCCCAGTCAGAGAGGCCAGAAGGCTCCCGCTCCGAAAAGATAGGAACTCCAGGCCGCACCGACAGAGATGGCTCCGAGGCCGATGTCAGGGCTGAGCTCACCAACGCCGAAGCACCGAGAGGGAGAATGGGGTTGGACAAGGGTCCGATGCCACTCACCCCCTCGGAGCCGACGAGAGAGACCAGACACCCGGATCCCTCCAATAAAGGCCTCAAGGAGGAAATCGGAGCAGAGGACGACGGAGCCGAAAGGGGGGGTGGTATCGGCTCCGAAGTCACAACAGTCACGGCTCCGAGGAGCTCCGGCTCCGAGCTCTGTAAGAGAGTCGAAGGAGGAATGTTAGGTGGATGTGTGATGTCTGTTGAGACGGGCTATGGAGCATTTGGGCCAATGCCTGAGACTTTAATAGTCTACTCACCACTCTCTCAAGGTCGTGATCGGACAGCCTGGACGACCGAGAAGAACGGCTACGATGGCTCCGCTCTGAGAGCAGGGGTGATCTCGGAGCCGAACGTATCGATTCCAATGAGGGGGATCGTGATCTCTTTTTTGAGATAGGTGGAGCCGAAGGAGCTGAGGACACGTCGGCTCCAGCCAGAGCCGACACTGAGTGCCCTGATTTAGCAGCATCGGTGCCGGATGGAGCCGATACTATAACTTCTAATATAGAAGGATCGGCTCCGGCCAGAGCCGATCTTGACACTGAAGTAGAACCAGTAGCTGATGGCTTGGGACTTGAAGCCGAAGGCTTAACTGGTTTCGAGGGCTCCCCCGGAGCCGACTTAGTCGGGGAGCTCTCAGGCTTTAATAAGCCCCTCAATATTAATTTATTTCTGCGCTCCTGCAGGACTCTTGGGCTGAAGGCATGACAGATAGCACAAGAGTCCTGCAGGTGCAGAGGTCCCAGGCAGTAAACACAAGAAGTGTGACCGTCTGTCAGAGACATCTTCTGACAGCACGAGTCACACTTCTTGAAGCCTGAGACCTTTGTGTCCTTCGACATAGCTGTGTCGAGGAAACACAAGAAACAAGACACACACACAAATAACACCCAATACAATAATAAAATTCTAAACAGGGATACAACACACTCAAACACACACAGAATCCCTGACAGGAAAAATTAGGAAAGTGGGAGGTTGATAGGCCTAACCTAGGGAAAGGGATAAATAACCCGAAAAAAAGGGAACACTAACGGGAATAGGGTTAAATTAAACGTTAAGGTTCACAAAACAACTAAGGTAATTAAATTTAAAGGGGTTGAGACTAAAAGTCTTAATTTGAAGAAAAACTTACCTAGAGCTGGTAAAAGAGGCACCTCGTAAGCGAAGCGGCAAACAAGATCTGGGTAGTCTCTGCCTTGCATCATGGGATATAGGGTTGCCTCGAGCTGGTAAAATTAGCTCTCAAGCTTAGTAAATGGCCGAGTCGGAGTCGAGGATCGGCTCCGAACTCATCCAGCAAGAATGAAGGCGAGATTGACAACTTAACATCTATCATTAGCATCTGATGTTCTGTTCTGTAGGTGCCAAACATTTATTCTAACTACATATCCCTGTGGCTCCCCGGAAGTAAATGAGGAGAAGGCATGGTTAGTCAGCTTGCTATCAGAGTTGCAGTGTGTGAGTACCCCATGTTAAAGGGTTCTTAAACTGGTTCAGCTAGTTCATCTTCAGTACTTTCAATGTTTTACCTTTGAGTTTGTGTATGTGTTTTTAAAACCACTGATTGCCCTACAGCATGTTTTCTGAGGCATGACTGTGCAACATTGCCATCCAACATGACAGACACGTACTGCTTTTGAGAACAATTTCTGCAGCTGACTCCAGCAATGCAAGTTAATGTATATGCCTTCATTCCATGTGTATTAGTGATGAGGTAAGACTCGGGTTTAATATAAAACAAACTGGGGTATAGGGGTAAAGCTGCTACAATTGACTAACTCTAATTCTTAGTAGTCTAAAGTAAGAGTAGTCTAGTGAAAGTATCTGCAGAACTGCCATACCAGTGAAATGAGATTCTACAAATTGCTGACGGCATTCTTGGTCTTGGAATGTCTTCTGTCATTGTTTGTATTGGTAGCTTTTCTCACATACAGTACATTCATCCACATATATCAATGATATAGCAGTTTTATATCGGGGAAGGATGTCGGATTATTTCAAATACTTTTAGGAGGGATAACCAATATAGAACAAGAAGAAATGTATCTTATCATATAAAATTTATTTTATTTCTTTCTTTTTGCATTGCAAAGAGTATTGGTAATAAGGTAAATGAACTGAAATACATACTTGGTTATGAGAAGTGCAATCTTGTTGCTATAGTTGTGGTTTGGAATTCCATGGATATCATATTTCCTGCGTAAAATAAATGTGAGTAACCTAGAAACCAATTTAGAGGTGGCAGGATAATACTTCTGGTACATGAAACAATACAGCTTTACTTAGCATCATCCATCAAAGCCATGAAAAGTCTTACTGTTGATAATGTGAACCTAAAAACATCATGCAAATAATAGTTTATTGTAGGTAAAATATTAAAATATTATACTATTATTATATTATAACACTAAATAGTATAATGGGAGCCATACAGATCACCGACGGCACTTCATGCCGAAGCAGAAATCACCAAATACACTTAACCAAAAGTGCTGTTCACCAAAGCAGCACTTTTGGATAAGTATGCTCGTTGTGCCGGTCGCACTACAGTGCAGTTAAGGGAAAATTTCCTTTTCCCCACTGTAGTGCGACCTTGGAGTGAGAATATAAAAGTAGGGGGTTGAGGAGGGTACAGCCTCCCACACGGGGGTTGCAGGGGGGGCTTGTCCCCCTGCATAAAAGAAGATTTATTGTTTTTTTGGGGGGGTTTCTAACGCACTTTAACGAAAGTGCTTTTTTGGTGAAAACGTGTTTGGTTATTGTGGATTCGGACTACTGAACTTTCGTTCAGTAGTCCTAGATCCATTACAATACCATTCTGCGTGGTAACTCTGATTACCTAGCAGTCATCTGGGACAGTCTTGGTGCTCCTTCACCATTCACTCAAGAATTCATCAGTATAGTTAGTTAATCAAAAAAACTCATGGTAATAGACTGCCAGATCCTGTCCTGTCTAGCTAAATATCAAGAACACTGTAAATAATATAACTACAAGGCTGCCATAAAGTAATACAGATCATAATTCTATTACCTTTGAAATAAAGGGCAATAATATATCTGCGAAAAATGCAAACAGAAGGTACAATAATGAAAAGCTAAATTATAAAAATATTAAAGATCACCTGACAAGTGTAAAGTAGAAAACATTATTAACATTTATAATAGTTACCATTGTTATTTACCACTAGAAAATATACTGACATCTGCTATGTTAATCTCAATCAAAAGCCTCCTAAATGGTGGCTTATGAAGCTGATAAAACTCTATAATAAACAAAAAAAAAGAATCCTTCTATCTGTTCAAAAAATATATAAGTACCACTAATAAAACTAAATTTAAAGTTAATAAGAAATTCCAAATGAAAAACAAATATAATACACAATATGAAAAAAATGGCAACATATACTGAATCAGAAAAACAATACAACAGCAAGTAGGGCAATTGCACGGCTCACCAAACATAGAATATAGAACAAAAATACACAGAGCCAGCAAACAGTGTCCAAAATAAGATTGTAATGAATGTTAAATCATTACAGAAAAAACAAACCGGTTTCGGCAGGAAACCACAGCCTTCATCAGTGTTGGTTACATACATAATGGTGAACAAAGGTATATATACACCCACATATAAAATCATTAATGATTGATTAGATTCAATCAGAGGTTTTCATTGAGACCAGGTGGGAATAATCCCCCTAGTTTGATTATCCACTTTTTTTCTTTAGTATTAAGAATGGAGTGTAATCCAGTTTTGTTGTGCTTACTGCCAGCTATTTTGTCAATAATGATGAAGGTAAATTTAGCAGAAGCATGTTCTAAGTGATGTTTGTACAAGGCATTGTTTTGCCTTTTGTTCTTGATGTTACTAATGTGTTCAGAAATCCTGATTTTGAGTGGTCTAGATGTTTGTCCTACATAAAATGAGCCACAATGACAGGTGGCTAAATAAATGACCCAGTCAGTACTACAGTTTGCAAAAAACCTCAAATCATAAACTACTGGGCAGTTTCTGCTTGAAAATTGTTTGGACTTATTGATCTTGTCGCAATTAATGCAGTGTCCACAAGAATAGCAACCTGTCAAGGGTTCCCCTGTTAGTGTAGTTTGGATGGTGTTAGAATCCTGGAGCCTGTGCCCGTGTTTAAAATGATTGAAAAAGGAGCCCAAATTCTTGCCCTTCCGAAAGGAAAAAAGACATTTATCTGGTATGAAACTAGTTATATCTGGGTCATATTTGAGAATATTCCAATGTCTGTGCACACTATCTATCAGATGATTGGAATTCCTAGCATATGTGGTCGTGAATCTTAAGATAGGATCTTTGTTCCGTTCATGCTTATTATATTTTAACAGATTGTCTCTATCATAGGACTCAACCATATTACTGGCAGCTAGAACATAGCCCATACCATATCCCCTGGTTTTGAATCTGTTGATAAGGTCTTTCCTATGAGTTTGATAAGAAGAATCATTTGAACAAATACGCTTGGTTCTAATAAATTGGGATTTGGGAATGTTACATATGACATGTGGTGGGTGAAAACTAGAGGCATGGAGAATGGTATTGTACTCAGGGTGTTTTCTAAAAACCTCAGTAGATAATGTGTTGTCAGCTAGCTTGGTCACAGCAACATCCAAAAAAGTAATGTGTTGATAGTCATACTGAACAGTAAATACCAGGCCCCAGATGTTGTTGTTTAAATATGTGAGAAATTCATGTGACAAATGTATTTCACCCGTCCAAACCAACCAGCAATCGTCAAGGTAGCATCTCCAGATGTCTATATATGGTAAAAATATATTAGTCGTGGAATCATAAATAATATGGTGTTCCACGAAAGCCATAAAGAGATCCGCATAAATGGGGGCAAAAGATGCCCCCATGGCTGTACCCTTAACTTGCCAGTAACATTTGTCCAAATAAGAGAAAACATTACTGGTGAGGACCAATCTGGCTGATTCTATCAAAAAGGAATTGAAAGTAGATGGATATAAATCGGCCTTATTCAGCCAAAAAGCCAGGGCCTCAAGTCCAGATTCGTGTGGAATGTTGGTGTATAGAGCGCAAACATCTAAGGTACACAGTAACCAATCTTCCTCAAGTTGGCTGTCAGAAACAATCTGAAGGAAACTGGTGGTGTCATGTAATCTTGATCTTATCATACCCAGTAATGGTTTGAGATGTTTGGTAAGGAACAGTGAAAGAGGTTCTGTAATATAGCCCCTTCCAGAAACAATTGGTCTGCCTGGAGGGGATAAAGGATCCTTATGAATCTTTGGCAGGAAATATATATATTGAGTGGATGGATCCTTGACAATAAGTTATTGTGCAGTGTCATAGGTTATGATGCATTCATCCCTAGCCCAATGTATAAATTCCTCTATTTGTGTTTGAAACCTGGGTGTAGGATCAATCCCCATCAGGGAATAATATTTAGGATCAGACAACTGTCTATTAGCCTCTTTGTTATAAGCACACCAGTTCAAGATCACAAAGATAACATATACTGAAAACATGAAAGCATGCTACAATTATATTAATTCTTAGAAAAAAAGCTTGCAACCATATTATGTCACTTACACTTGGGAGATGAGATTCTAAATGATTCAAGAGCAAGTGCAAATGTAATCAGTAAATATTTCACAAATATCACCAAATCATGTTCTACAAACACATATATAGTCTTGAGTAATATTACACCTAATAGGGCAGAAGTTCTGGTTATTAGTATTAAAACCACTGCTAAGCCATTACAGAAATTAAAAAAAAAAAACATTAATGGCACCATACAAATTATCAACAACATTACTGTATAATCTTAAAATTGTTGCAAATCATTTGAACAAGTTACTCTAAAGTGATGCTGTTCCTACAATATGGAAACGTGCTTCAGTAACACCTATTTATAAAAAAAGGAATCTATTACAGATTAGCAGCTACAAATCCATTAGCCTGACATCCATCTTGGGGAAATGTTATTAAAGATGTATGACAGATTTAATACAAAAACCCAGTAACAAAAATGGATGTGCTAGATCTTTACCAACATGGTTTTTAATGTCCGGTCCACACTTACTAATTTGACTGAATTTTAAGACCATATTATCTCATTCCCTCCAGTACATCTCTTTTGAGTGTGTACTTTTAACTCCCAGTGGGTGTGGCTTGAGCCATTAAAAATGAAGTTATCACTTTACAGTTCAAAGAAATACTCATTGACAGGGGTCAAATATCAATACAGTTGTGTTTGCCATCATGGATGCTTCAAGATAAAACATATTGATACCTTGTTTGCAACATGGTTTTAGAATTATTAATGCAATTATGAACAAGCAATATTTGACACCTAGAGATGCAGTAGGAGTTAACTGCAGAAAAGCCTGGAGGTACTCTCTGCTGTAATGAGATACTGCGCCTGACATGGGTCCAACTTGTGGTGTTATGTTTCTAGCCTTACAAATCTGTACACAGACCCATAATAAGTGCAAGATACAACCCCTATACAATATAATGGATAATGTCATGACTTAATGGTAGAACTCAATCAGTAACCATTAAAGGACATGTTTCAGATGTATTAGCAATTAATTCAGGAGTTTCATTCATGGGACTTTGTATTTAGTTCATTGTTATTTAACCTGGTATTTTAACTTTCCAAGATACCAGTCCTGTTGGGCTAGCAAATATGTTGATAACTGCAAGACAGGCTTTAAAATCATCAGCAGTAAGGATTTTTCAGAAGTCAGTAACTATCGACATGATACAGGCAAATTATGGGTTATGCTTTAGCGTAGAAAAATGCAAGACCTGTACTTTGGTAAAGAAGGAATCAGAAACAATGAAACTTTAAGATATAAAACTAGAAGTATCAGATTTTAAGGATTTGGGAGTAACTGTTAGCAACGCATTTAATTTTTCAGTTCTCATCATCAATAAAGCTATTCAGTAAGTTGTAATATTACTGAGAACTGTTAAAATTAGAGATATTCCTACTATATTCCTACTATACTGAATCTTTACAAAACTTACAGCAAACCCATCTTAGAATACAACAGTCTCTTATGTGTTTATTCTTCAAGTCAGTTAATGCCTTTAGAATCAGTACAGAGAAAATTCACTGAAAGAATATTATCTATGAGCGACTTAGGTTATGAAGACAGATGCAAGAAATTACATCTTCACAATGTGTATTACTGCTGCTTTTGGGATAAGTTAATAATGGGATTTAAATTCATACATGATAAAATTCTAAGATGATTATTAAATCTACAAATGAATACAGATACTAAGACACGTTGACATAACAATTTAACGTTCTGTATACACTTTAATAAGACCAAGCTAAGATGATTGTTCATTGGGCCAATACATTCCTATTTATTGGAACACAATGGCTTTATCCATTCATAGCTCTGAGAACTTGGAAGCATTTAAGAATAATCCTAATAACTGGGTTGGCACATATGCTTACAGAGGATGAATTCAATGAAGGCCTTCAGGTCAGACCTCAGTAATCCCCACTGATATTAATCTTTGTCCTGTGGAGAGTGCCTTACATTTCTTAAGCAAGACTGAACCTCAATAACCACTTCTTCAGACCACCGTACTAAGTGTTGCACATCTCTTGAAAATCACTTCCCCTCCTCTTACTCTTCTACCTACCACCATGTCCTCAATTATGTTGTTAGAGGAAAGGTTTCACTAAATCCTGAAGTTAATATTACTTCAGATATGAAGATAGTAAAACAGATTTAATCTGTTGACTTCAGACCTCTAACAAGACCAGCTAGTCGCAAGCTTCAATATGGGCAGCTTAACAGCCATCCATCATACTAAATGTTTACTGGTTTGTTTGTATTCGTTAACCAAGTCACAACATTAATCTACATGTACTGTTTTTAGACTCAAGCTAGAAGCACTGCTCGAATGACTTCTCAGTCAATTACTATTCCATGTGCCACTCCTCCAAGCTTGACTTGTGTTACTGTGTGTGTGTGTGTGTGTGTGTGTGTGCGTGCATGCGTGCGTGTGTGTGTGTGTGTGTGTGTGTGTGTGTGTGCGCGTGTGTGTGTGTGTGTGTGTGTGTGTGTGTGTGTGCGCGTGTGTGTTGCAGTGGGGAGTGTTGAAAGTTTTCCCAAAGTCTGAACAGATAAACATTGCACCTCTTGTGCAGCTGCCTCATGATAGATAGGTAGCATTTTAACAGTTTCATCTAGTAGGATTTGCTGGGTATGAACATAAGCTTGCTGGGCTCATAGGAATTCATATGTTCTAGCAGTGTCACCAGTTTCTGTCCCTATGTAGTCCATCACCTTCTACACTATTCAGGCTGGATTAGACATCTGGTAATTCTCCAGGTCCTCCTTAAAGCAATCATCAGACAAAGGAACATGTGCACAGTTGTAGTCCACTGTCATTTCATCCATTTACAAACAAGTAGTCAAAAAGGTCAGTTAGTGCTTCTGCTAATATATTTTTTCCTTGGCAGATTAAACAGAATCCCATAAGGTATCATGGAGTTGTCTACTCTTGGTGTCTACGCTGTCTCCAGCACAAATCCGCTCCAAACTTTTTCCTCTAGTCATAGCCCTGCCGCCATTAGTAGGGCAAATACAAGGGGGTGCTGAAAAGTTCTAAGCTCGACCTAGAAGAGAATGTCATGGAGCCATGAAACTTACAAATTATTCAACATATTCATCCCAAAGTTCGACACACTTGCTACATCGTGTCTGAAGTTTCTGTAATCCTGCCAAAAAAAATCTAAATTCTGGTCACTGAAATGCTGCTCTGCTGCTGCAATCACCACCAAATCACTCAAAAACTGTTGTGTTTTCAAACTCTTTTTAAGGTTTGGAAACAGGAAATAGTCAAATGGAGCAAGATCTGGTGAGTAGGGTTAATGGTTTCTGCATTCAAACCCCAGTTTTGTCAAAACAGCCATCATTTTGCCAGCCTTGTGAACAAGTGCATTATCTTGCAAAAAGAGAACTCCTTTCCATAGCTTTTTTTCTTTCAATGCCTCCTTTAATCGGCACAGCAGGTTACAGTAGTATTCTGCATTAACTGTTTGGCCCCCTGGAAGATAGTCAGTCATTACAACACCTTCCTGATCACAAAACATTGTGGCCATGACCTTTCCTGCTGACTTTTGAGTCTTGAACTTCTTTGGCCTTGGTGAACCTGAGTCCCGCCATTGCATGGACTGTTGTTTTGTCTCAGGATCATAGTGGTGTAACCATGTTTCATCAACAATAACTAGTCATTCCTAAAAAAGTTGGCACCAGCATGACAAAAATCTCACGAAATCAACTTGGAAGTGTCCACTCTATGTCTTTTCTCATTGGCATTCAAACATTTGGGCACCCACTTCTCTGACAGCTTCTGCATACCCAGCTGCTTGTGCATTATAAACCCAACACGTTCTCTGGATATCTGTAGTGTCTCAGCAATTGTTTTAGCCAATATTCACTGATCTGCCAAAATCACGTCATGAACATGGTCAACAATTTCAAGAGTTGACACCATTTGAGGCCTCCCAGGCCTTGCTGCATCTTCGATCTCGGAATCTCCACACTGAAAGTTTGCACATCACTTCACAGTTGAGTAAGAAGGACACTTGTCACTCAGTGTTTGCATCATGCATTCATGGATTTTCCTTGAACTTTTCTTCAGCAGGAATAGGAACTTCATGACGGCTCAGAGTTCCACAGTTGAAAATTTCACACTTTTTACTGACATGGTTCAATGATCTGAAACAATGTCAAAACATAGTATTATGATTCCGTAAAATGGCACTTTACAAGATGAAATAACCCTCTTTTCAGCTACAGAGGCAAACTAATGATCAGAATTTAGAAAGTTGGTTGGATTTAGAACTTTTCAGCACTCCCTTGTATGTAAGCTCATATTCTATAAAAGAGTTGAAACTGCCACTCTAGCAGATGGCCAGTTCCAGTCTAGCAAAGAATTCTATAAGCCCCATCAGCATTATGCAAATAAACCTGCACATTCTCCATCTTCACAATTATCAAAACAGTGTTTCTGAATCAACTCTTTCAGTAGGATCTTGATAAATTTCTGAACAAGATATTATTATAACCCTAACATCCATTTTTTAACCTAAATGGGAGAATATCATCAAATGATTGTACTTATTAAATTCCTCATACAGGGAACAAATCATTTGATTTCTTTTGTTTCACAGTATACAAACAGTTTTTGAAATGATGACTGGTGGGTGACACATATCTAGTTATCAAACACCTCTCAGCATCCTTCCTATTCTATGTGAGGCACCTTGTGTATCACATGACCCTTTCACTCTCAAATGAGTGGATGGTGTGAGAATCAAAACCTTTGATTTATGTGTTACATAACCATTCATTCCTATAATGAGTAGGTAGAAAGCAACACAACTCTCTCGATACTTAATTCCTGTTTCTCCTGTAAATTGTTCAATCTCTTCTAAATCACAAAGATCAGGACTTTTTTTCAACTTATCTGCAGTGCTGATTTCTAAAGGAGTATTCACTGCTGTACCAGTGTCTTTCAGAAATACCCGCATAGCTCTCAAACTCTTAGAGTAAGAAATCTGGACAAATCCATAAATAATGGGGGGGGGGGGGCAAAGGCCCAAAAAATAGGGAACGTTTTGAAATATTGCTCTTACAAACTTAGAAAGTTGATAGAATAACAGGTTTTACATTGCATTAATTTTTCTGAAGCATATGAAGTCTGAATCTCAAATGTCTGTCATTATTTTCTGACTTCACTCCTCAAAGATTTGGCAATGATTTGCCAGTAAATCACAATTTTACGAGTAACAGGCCAAGAATACGGGGCAAAAATCTGGACATTCTGCAAAAATCTGTACAGCTGAGAGGTATGCGATACAAAAATAAATAGCAGAACTGCACAACCAATCAATCATCATCTCCCGATAGCACTCCTTAACACTTCATGTCTAGAGTGGCTACGCTATTCAGTCCACCTTAGCTACACCTCTGATACAAGTAAGCCATGCATATCAAATTTATCTATAGGTCAGCTTTCCTCCCTACACTACTGCCCCCACCTCTAAGTAACAGTCAGACAACAGTCTCCACTGACTGTTAATGTATTCTACTTATTTATCGTGCATTTCAAGTAGTAGCATTATGTCATTTCTGTCCTGAAATAGTTCTCCTCCTGTCATGATCTCTTCTCCTACACCTTGCAACATTCCACACTTTGAAGGTCCGTTTCATGACAATCGATCACTACTCTTCTCTCCACATATCCAGGACTTTTAGCATCTTCTCATAACCCATTCATTTAGTCCTTCTTTAGATCACAAACATTTTCAGCTACACTTACTCTACCAACCTGATTTTCTTGTTAAAGGAAGGGACGCAATATTCTTAATGATGTCACAATGTGACATGATGCAGAGAGAGTATTATTTTCCTCTCTGACATCAGTTGTCATGGCTATGCACTCAAATATCGTCCCAGACTGAGTCAAGCTATGTCAAATGTGCATTCTAATGTTTTTTATTCTCTCAAACCTTCCCATCAGTGTGTTCTCCCATCCCATCACACAGGCCATTCAGAAATACATATGATATTTGAAGAGAAATACAGACAAAGGAATCCGGACATTGAACATTTTATAATACAAAAAATAAGAAGACAAAAGGAAAAGCTGAAAAGGAGATTAGTACTGGGGAAGTTAAAGAAATAGAAACTGAGGTTATGGAGTACCTGCAAAGTGAAGGATTTAGTGTAGAAAATCTAATTCAGAAAGCACCACAACAGGATAGAGTAGTGGATATCCAAATTAAGGGGAAACCAGTGGAACAGGAAACAATCGGTCAGGTGCCATATGAAGATAATTTGGAGCCTTTCACAGGAAACCAGTATGAATGTTCACTTGAAGCTAGACAACAAGGGAAGGAACAGGAAACCGTGATGCAGTTAATGTTGAAAAGTGGTAGGCCAATGAATTCCCATATGATAGAGCAATGGACGGCACAGGATGAAATTGATAAGATTGTGTCACAGGAAGATGCTACAGAACCTTCTATAGAATGCCCCCAAGAACTGGAAAACAAGGGATGTGCCCTCAGTTTGGAAGAAAATGAGCTAAGCGAAGAACTGCTTGGTTTAATAGACATGGACAGATATATCAAGATCAATGAAAGAAATAGACTGCAGAAGGTTAATAAAACCCAAAAAGTCAGAAGTCTGATAAAACAAATGAACACAGTAATTAGGACTGTTCATAGAGATCCATGCGATATAACAGAAATAAACAGGATATATTACTGTGCAGCTAAATTAATAACTGATAAAGTTCTACCACAATAACGCAGGGTAGTGAGGAAAGGAAGGGGAGAAATCAAATACCATCTTGGAAATACTGAATAGAGAAAATTATAAAGCAATTAAGAGAAGTGTCACTGTTAGAAGGCTAGAGAAGAGGGAACAGATCAACAAAAATACTAAGAAAGATAGATGTGATAAACACAATGTGCAATATTAGAACAGACCAGGATCTATCATGCACTATTGCAAATATACTAAAAATTTCAGCACAGGCAGAAAAACTTAGAAGATATGAAGATAAATATAAAGGAAAAGTGCAAAATAAGCAATTTATTGAGGACCCAAAAAGGTTTTATAGAGAATTGGGAAATAAGATAAAAGGAATTGAATGACCTCCAAAAAAAAGAAGAAATAGATACATTTTGGAAAAGTATCTATGAAGATCCTGTGGAACATAACAAAGATGCTAAATGGATAGAAGAAGTAAAAAAAAAAGAATAAGAAGTTTAAGGTACAGGATATGAAATGGGAAGAAGTAACAGCTAGAGAGATTGAAACAAAGTTAAGAAGAGCCTCTAATTGGAAAACCCCAGGCCCAGATGCAGTACCTAACTTCTGGTTAAAAGTATTAACATCTTTGCACAGAGATTTAGTCCTGAGTAAGAACTATTTACTATTTTATCTGCACCCATAACAGACACCGACCTGGCTAACAACAGGAAAAACAATGCTCCTACTTAAGAGTGAACCTGCAAGCTACCCTGAAAATTATAGACCAACAACTTGCCTTCCGATGACGTATAAACTATACATGGGAATTGATGTCAACAGAGTTTATAGTCATTTAGAAGAAAACTCAATTATGGCAGTAGAACAAAGGGGCAATAAAATAAATTTATATGGAACAAAAGATCATTTGTTGTTAAATAAAGTCATAGTGGAGAACTGTAAAAAGGGGAAGAATTTAGGTATGGCATGGACTGACTACAAAAAAGCATTTGGTAGTATCCTTCATTCATGGATAAAAGAGTGCTTAAAAATGTATAAGATACACCCAACAGTGATCGATTACATTACAGTGATCATGAAATAGCTGCAGACCACTTTGCAATTAAGCCATGATAAAGGACAAATTGTTTTTCCAGGGATAAAAATTCAAAGGGGGATATTCCAGGGTGACTCTCTGTCACCATTACTATTCTGCCATGCCCTTAATCCATTAAGATGTTTACTCAACAGCTTAGGTCATGGCTATAATCTGGCTCCTAAAATACAACAAAGTGCAAAGACT
Organism: Protopterus annectens; assembly: GCF_019279795.1. Taxonomy (NCBI): domain Eukaryota; kingdom Metazoa; phylum Chordata; order Ceratodontiformes; family Protopteridae; genus Protopterus; species Protopterus annectens. Next base: position 242,136,323 of record NC_056748.1, read on the forward strand.
TCTCACCTTCTCTTTGTCGATGATTTAAAACTGTATAGCTCATCAGATGAGGAACTGAAAGCACAACTGCAAGTTGCCAAAACTTTTTCAGATGATATAAGAATGTCATTTGGTCTTGATAAATGTGCAAAAGCAACCTTTAAAGCAGGAAAACTGCAACGCCAGGAAAACATCAGTTTGGGATAAGAATGTGATATAAAAGAACTAGAGCAAGAAAGAGTGTATAAATATTTGGGAATTGAAGAAGGATCAACAATAAAACATGAACAAATGTGAATAAAACTTAGTAAGGAATACTTCAGAAGACTTAAATTAATCCTGAAAACAGCACTGACATCTAGGAACAAAATCCAAGCTATAAACCAATTTGCTCTTCCCATCCTAACTTATACTTTTTGAGTGACTGACTGGCCTCAAAACGTGTTGGAAAGATTAGATAGGAAAACAAGAAGGATGCTTCATGCTCACCAAATGATTTATAAAAATCAGTGCATACTAAGATTATATATTCCTCGTTCAGAAGGAGGGATGGGCCTCCTTGAAATTGATTATATGTATAGATCTGAAATCGTGGGACTCCACACATATCTGCTGACCTCACAAGACCCAAACGTAGTGAAAATTTTGAAACATGAGGAGAATAAATCTAAGATGACTTCTCTGCTTAATCTAGAAACAGCTTATCGGCATCAAGCAGGAATGGAAATCAAACCAGAAGTAGATAAAAATCAGGCAGTAACTGAATGTGCCAAAAAACAAAAGAAAGAATAGAAGATGAAGGATCAGATGAGAAGGCAAGAAATGTGAAAAAAGAATAAATATAGTTGCAAGTATAGAAAACTTCTGGAAGTACCTCATGTTGATCAGGAATGAACACAGGAATGGTTAAGGAGAAGCAAATTCAAACCAAGAGATGAAAGGTTAATACTGATGGCCTAAGATAGTGGGCTGTGTACAAGTCAGTTTATAAAGTCCATTGAACATGTGGGAGAAACAGACAAATGTAGGTTTTGTAAAACCGAACTGGGAACAGTTGCACACCTTGTTGCTGGTTGCGACATACTAATGGCAGAAGGACTGTATACTGAATGGCATAATAATGTGACAAGACTGTTGCACTGGAGATTGTGCAAAAATTATGATACTGAAGTGGTTGGAAAACACTGGAAACATAAGCCACAAAGCATCATAGAAAATGAAGAAGTCTACATCACATGGAATCATCCACTACCAACAAGTTCAAAAAATAGATGCTAGAAAATCCAGATATGGTGGTCCAAGGAAAGAAGACAAGAGCAGCATTGATCATTGAAATATCCACACCCAGTGACTATAGTGTCTTGCGTACAGAGAGACACAAAGTTATAAAATATCAGGATGTGTAGGCAGAAACAAGAGCTATGTGGAAAGAAAGATACCCAGAGAGTTCCAATAGTAATAGGAGCAACAGGTCTTATAAAAAAGATTTTAGTCATATTTAGATATGTTACCAATACATGTACCTTCATACGAACTCCAGAAGGAGTCATTACTGGGCACACTGTGGGTGCTGCAAAGAACACTACTGGCTGATATCAGAGATTGAAACAGTACTAATTTCATGAACTTTAATCCTACCTTGACTTAGGAATGGGGTCCATTCCCGTCATGGTATTAGAAACCCAAAAGACTTGGAGAAATTAAAAAAGAATGCATATTTCAAAGTTCAAAACCTTTTAATTATTTGCATTTAACCACTACTATTTTCAAACCCTTTTATAGCAGTTATCCAATACTCTCCTGGAGTCTCCAGACCTCTGCCTTTATGGTTCATCCTGCTGTTAACTACAAAAAAAACATACTGGTTAATGATAGTGTCAGTAAGGATGCCTCTGACCAATCCTTGAACAGACTCCAGGGGGTACTTCCAACTGCTTTATCTAATGAACCTTCTCTTCCCAACCTGATAATGGAGAGGTCCCAGCTCCACAGGGGAGTAGTACTGGCGGTAAAAAGATTAAGAAGGAGCAATAACAGCACAGCTATAGCAGCTGAGGGTCAACTGGAGGACATGTAAAAGGATCAAATTTAAAACAAAGGCAAAAAGGGAAGAATAAGTTAGCCCCACTGCCATAAGCACAAAGTACAGTACCTGCCTTCACTTACACCCTCAGGATTATTCTACTATCTTTGCCACCTTCTAACTGCATTGTCTCTAAAATAAGCAGTGCCCAGGAAGAAATAAAAGCTCATACAATTCTGCAAGCATACACTACAGCTTCCTGCATAACAAAAATGTTTTTTTTTGTTTTCATAATTTAGCCTTGTATGACCTACCACCTCTACATTCCTTGCTGAGGTTGCTGAAGACCATGTGCATTCAGAGTAGTGATGTGACAGATCTAACGAGTGGAATAACTGTCACACTTCAGCTGTAGGAGTTTAACCTCAACAAAAGGGGACAAAAAGATCAAACCTACTAACTAAACAAGAGAAAGGAAAAATAGCAACTTCAGAGCAAAAAAGACAAAAGTTCATTACAAAGGTTGTAACTTAAAATTAAGTCACACATCCCCACCCCTATATTGTTTGTTGGAGTGTTTGACACATTTGTAATCCTTCTGAAAGTATCAGCTGCCCATACTTTACCCCCTACCCATACTACAGCAAATGCTTTTTATGGTTCAACCACTTCAGTACCCACTATTTATATCTCTAAGCTTCCTGAGTTACTTTAGTGTATTTTTCGGAAGTAGTACAAAGCAGTGAGAATGTGATTTGTATTTTCAGACATGTAAAAGCCACAGAGCCAGATGTTGTCTATGATTCAGATGATGAGTCAGCTGTAACCACATATTTTCTAATTTTAACACTTCTTTTCTAAACCAATTTTTCTGTGTCCCACTAGCACATGACATTACATCAGCTTAACAGGGCAGACAATTAAAGCTTCCTACACATAGCTCTTAATTGTCCAGATTTTTGCAGAATGTCCAGAATTTTGCTTGATATGAAGGTCAGCAGGACTAAGACAGAATATGTGTGTGAATGAGAGAGAGGATACAGGAATGGTGAGGATGCAGGGAGTAGAGGTGGCGAAGGTTAATGAGTTTAAATACTTGGGATCAACAGTTCAGAGTAATGGTGAGTGTGGAAGACAGGTGAAAAAGAGAGTACAGGCAGGATGTAGTGGGTGGAGAAGACTGTCAGGAGTGATTTGTGACAGACGAGTACCAGTAAGAGTGAAAGGGAAGGTCTACAAGAGGGTAGTGAGACCAGCTATGATATATGGGTTGGAGACAGTGGCATTGACAAAAAGGCAGGAGTCAGAGCTTGACGTGGCAGAGTTAAAGATGTTAAGATTTGCATTGGGTGTGACGAGGATGGACAAGATTAGGAATAAGTATATTAGAGGGTCAGCCCAGGTTGGAAGGTTTACAGACAAAGCCAGAGAGGCAAGATTACGTTGGTTTGGACATGTGCTGAGGAGGGATGCAGAGTATATTGGGAAAAAGATGCTAAGGATGAAGCTGCCAGGTAACAGGAAAAGAGGAAGGTCTAAGATAAGGTTTATGGATGTGGTGAGAGAGGACATGCAGGTGGTTGGTGTGACAGAGCAAGACGCAGAGGACAGGAAGAAATGGAAACAGTTGATCTGCTGTGGCGACCCCTAACGGGAGCAGCCAAAAGAAGAAGAAGATGATTTTTGGTCTGTTCCTCATTATTTGTGGCTTTCTGGCAAATCTCTGAGGACTGAAGTCACTAGCAGCTTTCTGTTTATAAGAGCAATATTTGAAATATGTCCCTATTTTGGGGTCTTTGCCCCCACATTATTTTAGGTTTTGTCCAGATTTTTTTATGATAAAAGGTTGAGAGGTATGTTCCTACAGTATTAATCATAACTGTTCGAGTGTGAGACACTGCTCCTCTTTACGGTGTGTTCCACAATGAGTCTTGGGCACTGTGTAAGAGTGATATCACCCTTTCCCCATTCCATCTATGTCCTTCATCTGCCTTACAGTGGTCCTGCACATAACTGTCAGTAATAATCAGCCAACCCTAAGCATAACTTTAATACCAAGTGTCTACCCAGCTTTAATGACTGGGATTACTGGAGCCTTACTGTTAGGTAACTTTAGGAGGTCGGCTGAGGTAAGGTTTAGGATGCTCATACACATCAGACTAGAACATAATATATGCTATGACTACACAATGGGCAACATAATTGCTCTAATAAAAGATGCAGAAGTTCTCCACAACATTAAAAAAACCTCAGCTGATGCAGTAGTAATAACCTCATCTTTAATGTAACTATTATAAAACTTGGCAGAAGGGGCATAAATTATTATTACATAATAAATTGTTAAATTATAAACAAAAATACAAATACCGCCACCACCATTAACCCACTAGGGGTAGTAGTAAGCAACAATGTAAACTTTCCACATTGAGCCTACAAAACACAGAAGTATATTTTGTAGCTCATCTAATACTAATGAGCATGTCTGGTCACTCAGAGGAGATTATTGTACCATTTTATACTTCACTGATTTAATCATCAATCATCATCATCATCAGCCCCCCTTTTCCCATTTTCTACATGGGGTCGAGGTGTTGTGTTAACTATCACCATCTCTCTCCATTCAATGCCACACTCCTGCCTTCTTCAACACTCATGCCTCACTGTCACAAACCTTCTTTCACACAATACATCTACCTCTTTGCTGGATGTCCTAGTTTCCTCTTACCTTCTTCCTGTCGGTCTCAAATCTTCTTCCCCAGATTGTTTTCTGCTTTTCTGCATGTGTCCAAACCACTGTAGTCTGTTCTCTTTGATCTTTTCTGCAATTGGAGTTATTTTGGCTTCTGTCCTTAGGTCCTCATTTCTTTGTCTGTCCCACAGTGTGCACCCTACCACCCTTCTCAGGCACTTCATTTCCATCACTTCTAGCCTCCTCATCTGCTCTGCCTTTACTGCCCAGATTTCTGTACCTGGTGCTGTGGCAGCATTGTCGCCTCACAGTAAGATGCTGTCCGGTTCGATTCTCAGCTAGAGCATCTTCTGCCTGGAGATATGCGTGAATGTTCGTACCTTTGTTGAAGGTTGTGTATCAGGGCTGGCAACTCGGCACATAAAAATCTACTGCCAATCATTAGCGGACCAGAGTTCCGCTGTGGCAACCCCTAACCGGGAAAAGCCGAAAGACACAACAACAGTAGTACTGGTTGCACCACTGTCTTGTACACCTTATTTCTCAGCTTCTTTAGCATTCTTCTGTCATAGACTACACCTGAAACTATATGCCAGTTGGCTGTAGCCCCTCTAATTCTAGCTTTGACCTCTTCATTCAGACTTCCCTTCTCCTCAACCACCCCTCCCAGATACTTGCAGCTATTTACCTGTTCCATGATCTTCCCTTCTATCTCAATTCTCAGCTTCTTCTGATTTCCCCAATTTGCTGCCATTAACACTGTCTTATCTGTGCTTAGTTTCATCCATGTGCTTCTGTTTTGCATTCCATTCTCCTATCCTTTGCTGAAGTTCTTGCTCAGAGTCTGCCTGTAATGCCACATCATCTGCATACAGCAACTTTGTTGATCTGTCCCCTCTGACCTGTTTGCTAACATAGTCCATCACCTGTATGAACAGCAGTGGGCTTAGGGCTGAACCCTTGTGCACACCCACTCCCCACTGGGAATCCCTCTGTGAGGCAGGACACTGTTCGTACTTGAGTCATTGGGTCCTTGTACATAGCTTGCACTAATTTCTACCAATGTTTCTGGGACTTCGAACCTTTACAGTACTGCCCAAATCAGCTTTCTTGGGACCTTATCTTATGCTTTCTCCAAGTCTAGGAATGCCCAGTTTGAGTCTTTCCCCATTTCTAGCTTTTTCTCAACTATCTGTCTCTCACTGCAAACATCGGGTCAGTTGTGCTGCATCCTGATCCGAATCCAAACTGCTCATCTCCCATCTTACATTCTACTACTCTGCATATCCATTTATCAATCACCCTCTCCAGAACTTTCATGCAATGCGACAGGAGTTTGATGCCTCTGTACTTCCCACAGATGTGGATGTCCTCTTTGTTCTTGAACACCGGCACAAGTATGCTTATTCCCCAGTCATCAGGGATACACCTTTCGCTCTACTCTGCTATGAGTACTGTCATGAGCCATTTCTCCCTATCTCTTCCAGTATCTTTATCATATCTGCTGTGGCCTCATCTGAGCCTGCTGCTTTCCCTGACTTCATTTTCTTTAGTGCTGGTCTTACTTCTTCTAGGGTGGGCTCCTCTTCTTCTCTCATCTTATGCTGTTTTTGTGATAGCACAGCTTCTGTGGGATTTTCTTCATTCAGAAACTGCTGGAAATACTCTGCCTTGCAACCTGATACAGTTTCTTTGTGTCACCTACTGAGTCCCTTTCCAGAAGCTGGGAGAGTGCCTCCGATGCCCTGTTCTTTGCTAATGTAACTCCTTTCTTAGCCAACCAGTATTGTTTCCTAGTAGAAAAAATGGATGTCGGTAGCACACAGCAGGAATATTTATTGATGAAAACAGAAACTAAGCTCTTTCGCGGATAAACCTCGCTTCTTCAGACTAACAGTAAATTAAAATAGCATAACATTTAAAAAGATTCTCTAATCATATACCAACCAATGGGGGGCAGGACCTTAATCACAAAAACCGCAAAAGCACTTACTTTCTGTTTTCATCAATAAATATTCCTGCTGTGTGCTACAGACGTCCATTTTTTCTACAAGTTTGATATATTTAAGTCGTTGGTTGCTTTATCCGGTATCTAGTATCTTTATTTTCACAGTATTGCTTCCTAGCCTGGTCAGTCTTTTCTATCTCCCACTTTTTCCTGCACTCCTTCTTTCTTTTGATGACTTCCTGGGCTTCTGCATTCCACCACTGGCTTTACTTATGTCCCTTAATTCCATACCTGGCTCGGCCACATATCAATTCTATCAATTCTGTAGTCCTCACACATGCTGTTTTGAGGTGCTGCCATTTTTCAACTCCAGCTGTTTCCTCCTCTTCTTGGGGTTCTAGAGTCCTGAGTAACTGCTTGAGCTGTTGTACATTCTCTCCAGTTAACTTCCAAGACTTCAGCCTGGTCTCTGTTGACCTTATAGCCTTCTCTAACCACTGCCTGCAGCTGATTGTGGAAACCAGTGGTTTATGCTGTGGGCCGACTGTTTCACTGAGGGTGACTTTGCAATTACTGATTCTACCCCAGTGCTCTTTCCTTATGAGGAGTAAGTCTACCTGAGTTGCATGTTGGCCACTCTTGTATGTGATCTTGTGACTTTCTGAATCATGTGTTGGCTACTATCATGCCATTTGCCTGACAGAAGTCTAGAATGACCTCTCCATCTTTATTCCTGTTGCCCCATACATGTAGACTCCGGCAGCCCTTCTATCCTGTTCTGTCTGTCCCGATATGTGCATTCAAGTCATCCATTATCAACACCAATTCATGTTGTCCTGCTTTATCTAGTAGGTCCTGCAGCTGGTGTCTGAATGCACTCTTTTCCTCGCTATCACAACCCTGTTGTGGGGCACAGGCTGAGATTATGAATACTGCTCTGTCATTACACTGGAGTCGGATTGCCATGAGTCCATCACTAATTCTGATGATTTCCCTCACTGCCTTTTGAAGCCTCCCTGTCACCACAGTTCCCACACCATTTCTAGCCTGTCCCCTTCCTGAGTAGTAGACTCTGGATCCCAAGCCAAGTGGCTTCACTGCACTGCACTGCCCTTCCATCTCGTCTCCTGGAAACATGGGGATGTCCAGCCTCCTCCGCATCATCATGTCATCCACTTCCAAGCTGCATCCTGTCAGTGAACCTATATTAAATGCAGCAATTCTCAGTTCATGTTTGGCAGGTTTATTAGTTTTACATCCAGCTTTCACTCAACAGAGCTATCCTAGGTAACCCAGGTTGGGCAACTAGACACTGGCTGGACAGTAGCTTATTGACCCAGAGCTGCTGGCCTTTATGGTGGGAACACACTGGCCAATAGGGGCACATACACCACTCCCACTGTTAGCACGAGTCCCTAGCATAAGTCAGAGTAGGCCAGGTCCTCAAACCATTTATCACTGGTAACTACCCATGTCCATTTTTATGACATTAGTCAACATGACTGAATCATGTACAGCCATATTTTACAACCACTACTGAATACAGTGGTGTGATTTGTATCTTTTAAGAAAGCCACCTAAAATAATTTGAATGGTACATACAGCCCTTGGCAAAAAAATTTTAGGGCTGGTAAGCTGCTTAACTATTTGAAAGGCTTTAGGAATTGCCATCACACTTTCTCTTTTGTAGGGTACTTAGATGTGGCCTGTGGTTGGTCTGTAAGGCAATAGCAGACTCAGTTCTGTTTGAAAGTGATGCCTGGAACACACTGCTGGAGAATTTTCACCACTTCATTTGCACTAATAATAAATAAATATAACAAAAATGGCAAATATATTAAACAGTACCTTTCAAGAGCAGGGAATAAACTTCTCCTTACAAGCAGAAGTTAGTTATTAACTTCCTTTGAAAATAATACTGACATTTTACATAGATGAACCGGAACTCAATAAACTACTGGTCTCCCTGTATACCATTATTATATTGGGTATACACCAGTTAATTAAATATATTATAACCATGCAATAAAAACATCACAAGAATAAAGCCGGCACCTAGAAAGGTCAACTTTTTTGTATGTGTTGGCTTACCTTTCTGCTACGAACATTGCAAATCAGCATTTTGAAGGACAGTAACTCTTCACGAGTTGCTTATGCTGTTGCCATCTTTATACAACACTGTCATTATGAAAGAAAAGACAGCAGACTTAAATGTTTGAAGAGGAAAGGGTCTCCTGTACTACTTTCACACTTCAGTTGTAGCCCCTAGATCAACAATTAACCCATGTTATTTTATATATAAAAAAAGAAATTCACTTATTTTCCAGTCAGCACTTTGTGATCCCACAGAGCCTAATGTAGAACTACAGTGTATGCTACACACTGTACAAACCTTATTCCAGTACAGATTATATGCCATCAGCTACAAATGTATCAGTCAAACATTAAATTGACTCTGATTATTTGCAATGCTGTGATACTTGTTTCAGATACACTGAATCATGTTATGGAGCTTTACAAGACAATAATCTGAATCAACATACTTCCTTACTCGGAGTGTCTATGAGCATAAGGATTGTTTTCTGATAAACTATGAGTATGTAGTTGGGGCAGTCCAAAAATATAGACAATAACAGTCAACAGGATAGAATACACACAAAAATGACGCTTATTTTTGTACACAGCTAAGTGCTTCGTCTTCTCTTCATTAGACCCTTTACAAGAAAAAGAAAGAAGTGGCATGCAAGTTAAATGCAAAACTGACCTCTTCTCATTTACATCAACCAAGCATAAAATTACAAAAGTGAATAAATAATCAAACCAGTTAGGCATAAAAGGGTGTCAGACTATGTTAAATGTGGAGAGAGCCCCCCCCCCCAGTTTGAATGAACATCTCATTTTTAAATGTGTTCTTGGAAAAAGGTCTCTCTAACACTAATGTGTATGTTTGTATAGTATTATTTATTTATTCAGCACTTTTGTTTACTTGGAAAGTCCAAATGGGTACATGACCCTTTTAGGTTCAGGGAGAAAAGCTTCAGGTAACGACTAATAAATTACTAACCATAACAGGTTTTATGATAGTTGGCAAGACAAATTTTACACACTCTGTACTTACAGTAGTTGGTATGACAAGTTTTAAAACAGATGACATCACACATTTTATATACAATGTTTACAGTGCTTGATATGCCAGGTATCACATGCAATATTAATAATGATGGGTAAAAGCTGATATCATAACTGGACGAATTAGTATAGGAGTTGAAATAGAGTGAGTTTAGTTTAAAAGTATTAAGTCAGTGAGTTACGCACAGATAGTGATAGTGAGGTGTGAAACTTTGGGGACAGAAGGATTGAAGTAGTGTGATGCTGATATACAGGGAAACAGAAGTGGTGAAATTAGGAGGCAGAGTTATTTAATACTGCAAACTAGGACAATAGTTAGGGTCTTAACATTACAACGTTTATTTTTAAGCTTTCTATATGCTTGGTTTGGCAGTTTATTTTATCATGTAACTTTTTGCTCTTTGTTGACTGATCATATTTTTAAGCCTATGGGGGTAGAGATGTAGGAAGGGTAGGAGGATTGGCTGCTCAGAGTGACAACTTGTACGGGGAGCCAAACTATTTGGCAATCTACAAGGCTGCCATTAAGAGATCACAGTCACTAATAGCATGAAAACTGTCAAACTGTTCTTTCAAAGGCATTAGTGAGTTACAGTAAACTCTCAGTTAACTTGAACTCAAGCAACCAGAACTCTCAAGCATCCAAAAAAAAAAAAAAATTGAAGAAATATACTACAATTTTCATGTGTTGTACTTTCTGCCCCCCCCCCTGCAGAAACATATATTACATTTTTAGAGTTTTGGCTAACCTATGCTGACCGTCTAAAAACATTCCACCTATACTCTGTCGCATATCGTCTACTCAGAGGCAATCTCTGCTTAACATACAAGGCCATGTCAAACCCAGAGTTGTTGGACATGCTACACTTAAAGAAATCCCAATCCCTCAGAGAGACACACTCCAGGGATCTAAACCTTGTCATCACAATGAACAAAACATGCTGAAGTGATAGGTTCCTGACCCAGAGACTACCCAGACTCTGGAATAGACTGCCCATACATGTCAAGCAGAGCACCTTTTTGGCCCTCTTCAAAAGGAACCTTGATGATTGGATGGGCGATAGGAAATTCACCCCAGGGATCACATCAGTCGCCGTGCTAGACAGGGGTCCAGGGAAGTAAATACTGGGGTAAGAAATAGCCAGGGAATTGTTATGGCTAGGCTTGTATAAGCCCTAGGGCCAATAGCCTAGTACCAACCTATGAACCTAAAAAGGAAGATAGGAATAAATTCCCTCTCTCTCCAACCTAAGAACAAGTCAAACCAAACAATAGTATAGGGTACAGTATTAGTCAGGCCTATTTTTAACAGTAACTCTCAAGCAACCAGAAACTACAGTTATCCGGCATCTACCAATCGCCATGTGTGCCAGGCAGTTACAGCTCATGCCATCGGACTGCAGGACTGCAGCCCTCCGAGCAAAAAAAAGAGTTTGAACATTTATTTTATAATTTCACTAACAGTTTAAATATTTTGTTTACATTTGTGCTCCACGGCTCTAACAACTATGCAACCGACTCCAAAGTCACTGAACTCGAACTGCGAATGCTCGTCGAGTTCCGTTTTTGTTATTTTTTTTATTTAGCGTTTATTTAAATGTGCTGGACTGCAGGCAAACAGTCTGGATTAATGAGAAGGCATCAGTGTGATGCTCAGAAGTCTAGGCAGTTTAACTGCACAAACAATTAGAAGGAGGGTTGGACTGCCACGTCCGCAGTCACGTATGTGACGTGGATGGCTTGATGACTACTGACTGGTTCTCGCTCTCTTCTCAAAAAAGAGAGCAAGAAGCAATCAGATTAGTATTAATAGCCTGTAGGCTGTGGCACAGTACAGGAGTAGTTTGATTACTTGTGTTACGGAGCTCGGACCGGTAAAACTGAACTAGCTAAAAAAAAAAAACTTTGCTTTTTTTTGGCTTGCCTGCAGTGTTGGTGTTGCCTTGCCTTGCTTCTGGTGGTTTGCTTAGCAAGTTAGCAGTCAAGTGACAGAGAGAGAGAGACTTAACTTTCTTTGTGACGGAGACCGAATTAAACTGAGGTAGGTGTCTGTTTTGCACTATAAATCTATATAAAAATTATCTGCACTGACTGCAAATGTATACAAAAATTTAAATCTCAGATACAGAGGCATGCATCATAGCAAGTTTCCAACCCAAGTTCATAATATGGTATAACATGCAACACGTGAAAGGGTAGGCTGAGAATAACAAATATATTTTATTTTATTTAACATCTGTTGACCAGGAAAGTTCAACTAGGTTCCACAGAGCCTGTTTTCAGCAGAGGCCCAGGGAGAAATGCTCCAGATGCATGTCTTTGGAATGTGGGAGGAAACCGGAGTACCCGGAGGAAACCCACGCGAACACAGGGAGAACATGCAAACTCGCACAGAAGGCACCTCAGCCGAGAATCGAACTGGAGAACCTCTTGCTGTGAGATGACAACGTTAAGTGCTGCACCACTGCGCTGCCCATTACAGAGATTGTTTAGCTGCATGGCAGTGGAGAGTTTAATTTGTACCAAATAATGGGTAATCTTTTTTCACATTTACATTAATATATTTTTATAACTGAGTGAGATGCATGTTACTGAGGGACACAGTGTGAGACAGAAAAATAGACTGCCACAGTCAAAGTGCAATGCACTTCAGTGGAGATCCTGTAAGCTGCTTGCATCAGACTATGAAAATAAGCAATATTTGCATTAATATGACCATATCCAAGGGACATACAATGTACCGTATGGTATCAGCTGAAGCATTACATGATAATGAGGGAAAAGCATCAGACACTTTTGTTGTAATTTGTACAGCTTGAGAGATACTGACCAGTGATTATTAATTATTGTCAATCTTCATATGTCATCATTATGTAAATATCTCTGAAAATAAGCCCACAAATAGCAACCGTTTGGAATTGCATGGAACTATAAATTTGGTTGAAGAAATCATTAATAATTCTGAGTCTCTGTTATACGGTTTAAGAGATATGAACAGTTGTCTGTGATAATCTAGAGAAAACAGGATTTCAGTGTTTGCATAACATTACTGTACTGATAAAGACTTTGAAAGTATTGACTTTAATCACTGGCAAGAATATTTTAACTGAATAGACTGGCATTAATACTGTTTTAAAATGCATTTACTCTTCATAATATATTCATATTTGTTTGCTTTTTGTTTTTAAACTTTCTCAGAATTGTAAGGCTGCAGGTAGGCTGCTAGAGGTGTAACATTTCTACAACTTCTAGGTGTTAAAAAGTAAATGAAGCTGTGGATCATTTTGCTGAAGTGGCACTCATAGGCACTTGCATCTTTAAAACTGGATGGCAAATATTTTCTATGTGGATTGTAGCAGTGAGAATTTAGTCCACCTTGTTATTTATAATAATTGTCCTCCTTTGATATAGGAAAAACAAACCAGAAGATAATGGAAGGACTAGCATAACATAATATGCTTCTGATATTAAGAATTTGTTCTATTTTATTATTCTTTTTGTTGAATAGGATAGCCCAATAGGCCAGTGGCTTCTTTTCAGTACAGACCAGAGCTTATATTTATATTGCTGGGGGAAATGTGGTCATGTCATCAGGGAACCTCCCTTACTCTAGTCAATAGGTGATGTGGGATCTTTTACCTCGACCTGAACTACCACCAGCTCAATCATTTGGGATCTCAACTTAACTTCTCATTCAAAAAATTACACACTAAGGTGTGAAGCACCCCCTTAATGCTGCACTGCAGTATCAGCAATCTATCTTCCTGGTATGGGAATAGAACCCAAGACCTTTTACACCACAGATAAGTTATGTGCTAGGAATGCTCTAGTCAGATATACCAGGGACAAAAGTGAAGAGCATACATTTACCATTGTTGTCCTTGTCTTAGTATATAGGACCTCGAGAAGTGAAAACTTGACTAGTACAATAAAATATACTGAATATAATTGAATAAGATTGTTAAATTAAACTTCCTCTCTACAGTATTGCCTTTAAACCTATTTTAAAATGAACTAAGTCAGTAGCTTTTAAAATTGTATATCAGTATGATTACTTAGTTTTTTAATACTGGAAAAAGTGTTCTTCTATATGTGAAAGCTTGTATCACTGGATACATAAAGTTGGACTGCCTTTTTTAGTAGTTCTCTATAAAGAAGGCTACTTTTACAAATTAAAAACAGTTTTCTGTGGTGAAAAAATCCCACCCCCCAAACACACACACACGTACACATACACACGCGCGCATAATTATGCTTTCCATTACTTTGAAAACTTAAAAAAAACAATTCCTTTCTTCTGGATGACAAAAACATTTTGTTAAAAAGACTACTTTAACCAAGTGTATGTTGTTGAGCTAATACTGGTGACCATCACTTTGAGAATGTGCATGTTTAGCCTGTAATACAATGCACTACTTACTATTGAAGTAGTAAACACACACAAAGATACAAAGATCTACAAAGGTCAGAGGTTATCTCCCTCTCTCTCTCTCTCTCTCTCTCTCTCTCTCTATATATATATATATAGGTCTACTTGAAAACACAGAAATCCCACATTACCTGAATCTGAAATAACCGAAACAACACCTAAGTTGCAAAAGGCCAAGAAGTCATATGAACGAATGTGGTTACAGAGAAAATGAACACTCAGCCAACAACAAAAAAAACAGAACACATTATATTAAACCCACCCAGGTGGGGGGGTTATGCCCCCACACCCCCAAAACCCCACCAACTAAATATACCAACTCTGGGATTGCACTACACTGAGGAAAGGGCAAAGTTCCCAATGTTGGCCAACTGTTCACTTTTCCTGTAAAACAATTCATTCATATGACACCTCGGTGTTTTGTGACTTCAGTGTTGTTGTCTCAGTTATTTCAGATTCTGGTAAGTGGGATTTTGTTTTATATATATATAAAATATAACACAATACACTCAGAGGAGTAAATGCCTCTCCACACGAGAAATATGTATAAAAAATAACAAGTAGTAAGTGTACACAGGTAAGGGCTTTCACATTCGCTTGGTCTGACGAAGCAAATGTGAAAGCGCTTACCTGTGTACACCATTAAAGTAACAAGTTGAGTTTATCGCTGATAGTTTTTGTGTTTGCCTCTTTCACTGGCTTACTACTTGTTATCTTATATATATATATATATATATATATATATATATATATATATATATACACACACACACACACACACACACACACACACACACATGCATATTTATATACATATACACACACACAGAAACATGACACTTGTTTGTAATCCTTGTAATTTTTAGATAAAAAATTCCTGCACAAGACAAAAAATATACAGCAGTTAAAAAAACTTAATTCACATTCATTTTTGCCCCTTTCTCCTGTCAGCTATATAAAACACAGACCCTATATAGATCACAGAGTTTTTTCTCTCTCTCTCTAGGTACCAATCTTAATCTATGAATTTGAAAGATGGCACTCAAAAACAGATAACAAAAGGTATAGCACTGAAAAACATTTTTCTGTTAAACAAAAATACACTGATTCAGGGTTTCCTAGTTTTCTTCAACCACCTCCTGTGGGAGCCTGACTTCTCCACTTCCCTCATCTTGTGGCAGAGGCATTCTGAAACTGTTAATGTTTAGTTTATTGCCTATGACTGATTCTTTAGAAAGGCATATATTCTTTTATCTACATTTGAGTTTTCAGATTTCATACCCTTCAGAAAATTCATAGTAATGCAAGACCTACTATTCTATTATCTTTCTAAGTTTATAAGAGCAATATTTAAAAATTGTCCTTATTTTTGGGCCTTTGTCCCACTTCTATTTATGGTTTTGTCCAGATTTCTTGCTCTGAGGTTGAGAGGTATGACAAATGTGTCAAAGCCATCACCGTCAGCCAGAGACATTTCAAATTGTGACATATTTGTTGCACCCCACTCTCCCATGTACTGACTCTGGATGTGTCCAAGCAAGGCAAGGAGCAGTTATGCAGTATAAGTGTGCGAGTATCCCCCAAGGTAGACACAAGTACTACAGTGGCTTTTTCATCTGTCCTTGATTTTGCAGAATGTTCTGGTTTCCTGTCACATTTTTATACTGTTGATTTATGCTTCTTATTATTCAGAAAATGCATGTTGTTGCAGTGCCTGTTATTCCGTGTTTAAGTAGCAATGCTTTAATGACCATCAGGTAAGCTTCTCTGAGATTGTAAGATACAATTAAGCTTTAATAAACATACTGTTAAAGAATTACCAACAATGAAAGCCTTTTTGTTGTTGCTATACAGGGAATATTTACATAACTAGATAACGTACAAGCCTTAGGTACTGAAATGCATATGACGGTAATTATAATAAAGGACAGGATTACAGTATTTTCAGAAGCTCATTACATTTGTTGGAAACTTGCCATCATCTTTGCAGGCTTTACTCATAAACTAAACGGAATGCCAAGCTATTATGTGTGGTCCATAACTTGTGCAGTAATCCTTTAAGCAATTTATCTTGAGCTTGTTTCTTGTTTGCTGTTCATTTTTTACTTTGATCATGTTTTCTTATGAAACAAGTAGATAGTTGTAAGGCAGCAGGTCTTTTTTGGATAAGAAACACTTTTACAAATGGGGAGTGTCACAGAGATTGCTACTTTCAGCATGTTACTTGGTGCTTTTATAAATCTGAATATAAATTATAATTAGAACTGCAGTATAAGGAGAAGTGATTTGAGTTGAGTGCTGCTTGTTTTTTTTATACTTGATTTTGACTGGCATTCCAGTAATGTATTTAAAAATTAATTTATTTTTTCATGCCTCACATGTTTGTCTCCATCTAGATATTAAGTAAGCTGTCATGTAGCCAATGCATTGAAATATTTTTTTTTCTTCTACGCTCTCATAATGATGGTTTGGCACCCAGGGCAGCGTATTTAATTAAAGTCCCAGTTTTTGTGGTTCTGTGCATAGCTCCACCCCTTTCCACTTGGTCACACCCCTCCCTTTTGGCCCCACCCATTCAGGTGTCTCCTGCAGCCTCCCCTTTGATTTGAAGTCACCAGCTGCCACTGGTGCTGGGTAACTGAGAGTTTACTGTATTAAGTTGCTATGCAATAACTTAGTGTTACATTTAAAAAGTATGCCAGTTTACAAGCTGTTATTAAGCAACTGTGATAATTTCTAGAAAGCAGAATCGCCAAATGTTGTGTATGTGTTGCCAAGTGACTTAAACCCCCTTGCTACAGGTTTGTTTGTGGGTGTTTTAACACTGAAATTCTAGTTATTCTCTAGTCTCAATAAATCCTCATTATTCATTTGCAAAAACTATTTTATCTTTTTATTGTTGGTGGCAATAAACTCTTAAATAGTGCACCAAGCTTCACAACCATGCTCTGAAATCAGGAAAAAGGTAAACTCGTTAAGAATGTGTCTAGCATGAGGTCCAAACTTAATAGCACTTGGAGCACTTATAAAAAGCGTGTTAAGGACATCTAAGTGTTGTTAAGATCGGGTTTTGTACTAGGGACTAACAGGCAGACAGTGCCAGCTGGCAAAGAACATCAGAAGGTAAAACATATTTTAAAAATACATGTCTCTGCTCCTGCATAAAGCCTGTCTAATGCTCAGATCCTCCTCTTTCTAACACATTTCAATCCCTCACAGACTGCAAGATCCTAAGGCTCTTCTAACTCCTTCTCTGCTTCTATACCATATCCTTAAGATACTGCTCAGGCTTTATTGCTTCTATTCTTCTTAAATCTCTCTCACTGTCTATCTGCATCACTAACTTTCTGGCTGCTATTTTCCTAACAGAAATTAACATTCTATTTTGCATGTACTATTACAGTCAATGTCACACATTGCACTACCTACGTACTACTTTTTTGGACAATGTCTACATCATGTAAGGTGAGAGAGACTATTATTGTCTGTAGTGTTTTAACTGTATAGAATTGTCTAGATGCGTAGTAATATATTTCAACATCTTGTAGCAGTTTGCTCTTTCAACTTATTTTTTGTAAAGTATTTCTAATATAATTTGTATTGTATTGTATTGGATTATACTGTATTTGTATTGTACTGTATGTGGAGCTTTTCTCCCTGAGTCTCTGCTGAAAACGGGTTCTGTAAACCCAGTCAGACCACCCCGGTAAACAAATGTCAAATAATTAAATAAAATAAATAAAAGTTGTTAAAAGCTTTGTTCTGCCATACATATAAACAAAAAATGTGGCAGAATGAAGTACTAAGAGCTTTTAAAGTTGTTAATGCTACAGAGTGGCTCTGCATTTCTGCCTGCTGTCAGTATAAACACAAAAACTTGCTGCAGTGCACAAACGACAACTGAACAAATTAAACCAGAAAATTCTTTACTAAAAATATTAAGCGCTTTTGTTCCTGTTTGCTCATTAGAACACTATCAGTCTATCACTCCACTAAAACCACATTTAAACAGATTAAACTCAAAATCATATGCGAAAAATGAACCAATGAAATCTAATCAAAGAATGGCTCTGTCTAAAGTATTAAGAATACTGTCTGAGGTTACTGCTTCCTAGATTATTACATTGCTAAAGTGCTAGCACCTGAATGACCACTTGTCTGTAGGATGTTTTCCAACCTACATAACTGCAAACACTGGGTACCTTTTTATTTTGGTCTAATACTTGAATTTGTATAATGCTAACCAACCTGGCAAAAATATGTTGTTATCTCTGACTACAGAAGGTGGACATAATATGTTTTGCAGTCATTAATAGCGACCAAGTCAGAAACTGATCCATGGCAGTGAATTTCATGTGTGTACGCTTCTGTCTATTTGCACTTTCTCAAATAACAGAAACATTTATCACGTATTGAAGTGAAAATGCATACAGTTTGTTTGCAACTGACAATCTGTTACATTGTTACCTTTTTCTGGATATATATCTAAAGAGCAGTTTTATTTGATAATTGTATTTCTGTATTTATCTCTGTTAATGCAAATGAACATCAGTATGAAAACTCTGGATATACATGGAAATGACCAGCACAATCAATAAATACATTCCAGAGCTAGATGAAATGCACCAGTGTGACCTGCATTTACACAATACACAGATAACAAGAATATGAAACTGTACACCATATCTGCAGAACACTACACAGATCACACAGTCATCTAGTCAGTGATCAAGTATAAGATGAGCAGAACATAAATTGCACATGCATGTAAACACACTTATTATACCATGATCCCCCCAAAACGTGCACGCTGATTGGCCAGCGTTATACTAATGGAAAAGGTCCGCGGCGCGGACTTTTCCATTATACTATAACTTTTTAAACCTAACTGTCTCGCTATGTTAAATTGGTTTAACATGGCGAGACGCTTTAAAATAAGCAATGGAGATCTCGTTGTTTTTTTGTTTTATTAACATGTGCCTAATGTTTTTAATTTAACTAGAGAGCAAAAAATAAAAAAACGGAGAAAGCAAAGATCGTTGTTGTTTTTTATTGAGAATATGAGTTTAACATTAACATAGTTTTTTAAATAGCAACGAAAATGTCGCTGCTTATTTTTTTTATCTATCTCTATATTTAACTCTCATTAAACATAACAAACACAAAAAGCAACGGAGATCTTGCTTTCTCCGTTGCTTTTGCCCACACTCTGAACTGTGATGCAGCGCGGCGGCATACATCAGAACATCTGCGGAAGGGCAGTAAACAGGCATTATACTATGCCATTATTTAAGAAAAGTAATAGTTTCTTTTCTTAAATAATGTCCTATAGCAATTCACGGAATCAAAACGAGTTGTATAAAATGGGCTGCACAAAAAAATCTTGTATAAACAGGAACTATTTGTAAAAATATGTGTAACTACAAGAAGGCGCACACCATCTAGAAAGAAGCAGAACAAGTGAGAAAAACGAAATAAGTAGTACCAACATTGATTTGTTCACCATGGCAAGCTACCAATACTGAGATTTTGAGATGGCTGAAAGACAGAAGACTAAAAGCTCATGAGATACCAGTAAGCAGATGACACAGGTTCACCTCAACTATGTACAGCTTACAGTGACAGTATGCTGCACTGAAAAGGGCACTTCTGGGCATGATGGTTAAGTGCAGAGAAGTTTTATACAATGCACATGTAGAGATAAAGCATACAGGCATATGCAAGTTAAATACTAGAAAACGTCAGAGATCTGTAGTAGGCACAACAGGCTTCATACAATCATGTATACAGAGTCTTCTCTTGGACAACTACTGCCACACAAAATTAAGATAATACCCAAGATGAAAAAGAAGGTCGTGATGTGGGAAAAGAAGAAAAAAAAACATATGAAAGTAGACAAATACAGCAGACTGTGATTCCCTTTGTAATCTGGAAATGCTAGTAGAGAAGCTAGCAAAATACAAAATGAAAGAAAATTCAAGGAAAGGCTTTTGTACAGTCACCAAACAGAAATGCAAGAAAACAAGTGGAATGTAAGTATGGCTAATGTGGTGGGACAGAAATGGTACTATATACACACACAGGTGCAAAACAGTGAAAGCCAGCACTGTAGTTACTAGATGGTCAGGTATCAAAAAACAACTGTATGAATTAGCGAACAGACAGAATAAAAAGATACAAGCAGCAATGAAGGACAGGAGAGGGGACAACACAGAACTGTAATAATGTGATGAATGCTACATCACCTAAGTAGGGAACATAATACTTCTCAACCTCTTAGCACAAGAAATCTGAACAAAGGCAAAAATAATTGGGGGAAAAGGCCCAAAGATAGGTACAGATTTAAATATTGCTCTTATAAATTCAGAAAGTTGTTAGAATAATAGGTTTTGCATGGTCATGCATTTTCTGAAAGATATGAAGTCTGAAACTGAAATAAATGTATCATTATTTAGTGACTTCAATCCTCAATGATTTTTCAGAAAACCAAATATTTTATGAAGAACAGACCAAAAATATGAAGAAAAAATCTGGACATTATGTAAAAATCTGTACAGTAGAGATGTATGGAACAAGTACACTAGGATACATATCAAATATAAACAATATTACATTTGTTTGTGTTTATATAGCAAATCTATGCTATGTGGTGAGGGAGGTGAAAGACAAAAAAAGTTGCACTGGCCCAGGTTCACTAAGGGTTAATGGAGGGAGACTGGCTGAACAAAGGGCTGAGGTAATTAAAAATACCAGGCCCCTGTTTGCCTGGCTGAAGCTACAATGGAGGAATTCTGGAGAAAGAGTTCAGTTTATCCCAGGAACTTCTCAAACTAAAGAACCACCTTGTTAAAAGGTACTGCACTTCAGTGTGAAAACAAAGGTGAAGCAGAAAGACCATCCTATTAAAGGGTAATGTACGTCAATGTGAAATAAAGATGAAACAGAACTGCCTCATTTTATAATATGTAGTTAAGGTACTGATTGGATATTCAAGTCACATAATTGTGACTTACCAAAATGCAAAAATCACACTACTTTAAGTTTGAATTTAGCCCACAACCCCGCAGGTAGTGTATATTGTTTGGGGATAAAGTTCCCAAAAGTGGCAACAAAGCAAAAAAAAAAACAAAAAAAACTTAAAATAAGTCTGAATTCACACTTTTTTTTTTCAATAATTTTTATTTTTACATTAATAAATGTCACAAATAAAAACCATCTTACAACATGACTGTGTGCATATATATATATATATATATATATATATATATATATATATATCTATATATACATACATACACATACATATATATATATATATATATATATATATATACATATACATACATACATACACATACACACATATACATATGTTATACATTGATGTCAAATACCACAGGATATAGGTCATACAACATATCTACTTACACTATGTACATAGATGCTTTCATTGTTAATTCCACAGTTATATAGACAGTATATACATTCGTAATATCCAAGTTATTTAATATCTGAACTTGTAGGTGTTCTTTGGTTCCATTATAGTGTATTTCTAAGTTGCTGTGTGATGAATTATGCTAATATGATGTTAAAGGTTTGTTCCCAAATTTCTCTGGATTTCATGTTTTTGTTTCTTTTATCTATTACTATTTTATGAGCTAAAAGGTGTTGTATAGCTACTTGTTTAAAATATTTATCTCATCTAGCCATTTAAAAGCTATATACAGTTTCATTAGTAGGAAAATTGTTAAAAGTGTATTTGCTTGTTTTCTTGGGATGTTGGGTGGGAGAATGTGTAACAGAGTGAATTCCCAAGTTAATGTTGATGTTTGATAACCCGTTTTTTGTAATTGTACCTTGAGAGAGTTCCAGAGTTTATAGACACATTTACAGCTCCAAAATACATAGATTAAGTCAGCTATCTGGTCCTTACAGTGTGAGCAGAAAGGTGATTTTGATGAGTTAAATTTGTGTAGGATTGCAGGTGTAAAATAAGCATTATTATTGATCATGAGCTGAGTGTATGCTAACTTTTTGAGGGGTAGAATCTTCAGTGTTAGATTGATTGCCTGGCTTATTTGCTGATCATCTATGGATGGTTTAATTTTTATCCAGTAGTTAGAGAAGAGGAGGTCTTTCTGGTATTTGATTTCATTTATCATTTTATATGAATTGGTAATAGTTTTCTTTGTTGTGATAATAGTTTTCCAAAGCTTGCTACAAGTTTCTATGTCACTATTGATCATAGTAATATTTTGGAGATAACTGGAACACAGTTCTTTGATTTGTCTTAGGATTATTATGTGTGATTTAGGGAGGTTTAAGTTGGTCCTCATTTCTTGTATTGAACAGTTAAGGTAGGGATAGATATCTTGGATTGTTTTATCTTTTAGTCTGGGAAAAGGGACCAAGTCCAGCATCTTATTGTTTATTTTTAAATTTGGGTTTTTATGAAGGGGTTGCAGTATTGTCATGGCATGTCTAAGGTTCAAGAATTGAAAGAGTTTTTTTGCTAGGTTGATAGAATGTTTTAAGGGCTCTATAATGTTATAAGTTTGTATTTCTTTCTGCTTTAGGAATGGAAGTGCTTTGGGATTGAAACCTAGAGCTTTAATATATCTATAATATATTGTCACCCAGAGAGGAGACCAATTTTCCATTGACGGGTTATGTTCAGCTATTGTCAATATTCTGTTAGTGTTAATGATCGAGTAGTACATTGTAAAATCTGGTAGATTTAGTCCTCCTTTGCTTTTGGGGAGTGTTAATTTTGGATAGGAGATTCTGGGTTTTTTGGGTTCCCATATAAATTTTGCTAGGAAGGTATGAATTTGTTTGAAGAATTTATTATGTATTGTTGTCTGTGATGTCATGAATATATACATTAATCTAGGTAAAATGTTCATTTTGATTATTGATACTTTGGTCAAGAATGGTAGTTTTAGGTTGTTCCATCTTTTGCAGTCTTGCATTAAATTTTGCCATTTAAGGTTTACATTGTGTTTACTCTGGAAAAAGGTGATTCCCAGGTATTTAGTTTCTTCTTTAATTTTTATTGTGTTTAACAATGGTATTAGTGAGATGAGTTTGGGTGTTTTTAGGGGGAAAATATTAGTTTTATTAAGGTTTAGTTTGTAGTTAGACATAGTCGAGAAATGTTCAGTTGCAGCTATTATTTTGTTTATATCTGAATTTGGTGTAGTGCAGTATATGTTCAGATCATCTGCAAATGCAGTGAGGTATATTTTGAAGTTGTGTATTGATGGAGGATTGTGATATGTATTTTGTTTAATGTATAGAAAGTGTGGTTCTAGGTATAGGTTAAACAGGAAGGGTGATAGTGGGCATACTTGTCTTGTTCCATTTTTTATTAGGATCCTATTTGACCAAGTTTTATTTATATAGAGAGAGATGTGTATGGGTTGCTATAAAGAGTTTGGATGATCTGAATTAAGTTATTGGGTATATTAAAGTAGGGTAGTGTTTGGAGTAAGAATTCTAGATTAACCCTATCAAATGCCTTGTGGGCATCCACTACCATTGTGTAGATGTTGATATTGTATCGGTTAGTGTAGGATATTAGTGCATCTAATGTTAATGCATTGTCACTAGTCTGCCTATGTGGTGTAAAACTGGATTGTTCTGGGGAGAGGATTTTTTCTATCAGATTTTTCATTCTGTTTGCAAGTATAGAGGTAAATATTTTAGTATCTATATTTAAGCGGGAGATGGGTCTGTAGCTGTCGGGGTTTTTGGGGTCTGTGTTCTTTTAATATAAATATAGTTTTAGAGGCATTAAAGTGGATATCATTTATTTTATAGTTTATTATGAAATTCAGTGTATAGTATAGTAGTTTGGCTATCAAGGGAGAAAATGCTTTGTAAAATTCTGATGTGAGTCCATCCGGACCCAGATCCTTATGCACTTTTAAGTGTTTGATTGTTGTAATAATTTCACTGATGGATATCGGCTCAGTTAATTTTTTTTGTTGGTCTAAATTGAGTTTAGGGAATTTCAGTTTTTGAAGAAAAAGAGTTCTATCTTCCTTTGAGGTTTGTAGTATTTGTGCTCCATATATTTGAGAGTATATTTGTTCAAATGTTTTAATAATGTCTTCATTTTTTGTGTAGTTTTTGTCTCTGTAGTTTATTTCTGATATATTGGAGGCATTTTTGTGTTGGCAGATAATTCTGGCCAGAGCTCTAGGTGGTATTTGAGCTTCTTCTGCGTAAGTGGCTAACATTCTGGCTTCATAGAAAGATAGGTTCCTGGTTTCTAACATATATAGATCCCTTTGCAGTTTTAAAAGTTCTGCTTCTGTTTGGTTCTTAGGGTTATTTATTAGTTCTTTTCAAGATGCTCTATTTTCCCTTTCAGTGTATGCTCCTCTTTCAGTTGTATTTTTTTATAGTATGCTGCTTTTTTGATAAACAATCCTCTCATTTGTGCTTTGGTTGCAGCCCATTCTATGTCAGTTGGTACTTGGGAGTTAGTGATATTTGTAAGAGCTATTTTTAGTATTGCTTCTGTTTCTTTTATTACATCCATTTTGGAAAGTAAATTAGAGTTTAATGACCAATTATGACCCCTATTCTCTAAATATATCTTTTTGTCCCAGTTAATGTTCAGTGTGATTTTGGAGTGATCTGAAAAGAACCTGGTATGTATAGTTATTGTTGGGTCCATGTTAATGAATATGTCAGAGATTAAGAAGAAGTCTATCCATGACCACATTTTGTGGCATTGCAAATAGAATGTGAATTTCCCTGTTTTATCTGCACTGTTCCCATGTTTAAAAGGGTCATATAGTTTGAAATCTTGTTTGAGTTCATTAAGGGCTAATGTGGCTTGTTTATTATGTGATTTGGTCAGATTAGATTTATCCTTTTCTGGGTTTTGATATGTATTCCAGTCACCTCCAATCAATAGGTAGTGATCTTTAAATTGGTTTAAGGTTGGGTATAATGACATAAAAAAGTGTTGTTGGTTATTACAGGGTGCGTAAACATTAAGTACCATTATAGGTTTTGGTATTGTAGGACTATTAAATGTTAAATAGCACCATCTTCCCTCCTTGTCAGCTTTGGTTTTAAGTATTTTTTCCTTAAATTGTTTTTTAATTATTGTGGCAGCCCCAGCACTGTTTGTTTTCCCCTCTGAAGCTATGATTTGACTTATCCATTTCTTTCTGCTAATTTCTGCCCATTGATCTACAGTCAAGTGTGTTTCTTGTATTAGTATGAGGTTGGCTGTGGTTTTTAATGTAAGGTGTAAGAATAGTTTTCTTTTCTTCTTGTTTTGGAGCCCTTTAACATTCCATGATTCTATTTCCCACATTTATTTATTAGGTGTATTCCTTAGATATGCCATGTATATTAGTTTTGTTTTGTTAGTTTTGTATGTGTTACTGTGTGATGGTTTAGGAAAGCATCTATTTATCCCGTCCCTACACTGTGCCTAACCACTATATCCCTGGACCAGGAATAATCAGGGGAGGATGAAGGTTCATTATATGGTTTACCTTCGCCCTAATCTTGGAATGTGTTTTCTTTTTAGATATAGATTTTACTCCATAGTATCCCCCGTGTTACTATAAACAATGTGGACAAAGCTGAACAAACTAGTTCCCTCAACAAACACTGCTACTTAATATCCCTAGCCTCTTCCAACATATTATTTATACAGTGATGGTATTGCATTTAAGGTACAGCATGTATTGTTTTTGTCTTGTGACTAATTCTTTCTAATAGTATTTTTAAAACAGCATATTAATATACATTCCTCAG
The DNA here is from genome assembly GCF_019279795.1 of Protopterus annectens. Classification (NCBI taxonomy): domain Eukaryota; kingdom Metazoa; phylum Chordata; order Ceratodontiformes; family Protopteridae; genus Protopterus; species Protopterus annectens. Next base: position 242,162,307 of record NC_056748.1, read on the forward strand.
TAAATTATAGCAATATATGTACCATAGTAATATTGTTAAACAATCAATCTTGTCAGTTTTACATTTTTCTCTCATTTGACTTCTTTTTCCTCACTTTTACTTATTCAGGTTTCGGCCTTCTTTGGTGCCTATAGTGATGTTTTTCCACATCAATCTGTGTGGGTTATAAAATATATACTTGGCACCTATTTAACAGAAGTAGGAAGTATAGAGAGAAAAAAAAAAAGAAAAACAGCTTAGCCAAACAGTCCTTCTGCTATAGTTGACATATTAAGGCTATATTTACATTATCCCAGGATTGTTATGTTATTTTACTAATTTCCTGAGATTACTTCTCTCCAGGATCTTTTAACACATTTCTAGTATTTACATAAAACATTTAACAATTTTTTCCCTTTTTTTCCCAATATTAATCTATGAGCTAGCATAATTCTGACAGTTTATTTCTTGCCTATTATTTAAGGCTGGAGTTTCATTCACCTACACAGTACTGGGTGTACTGTTTTAGTGAATGGTTCAGTTGAACAGTACTTATTTCTTCAAGGTTTTGCTTGCAGGTTGGTTGACATCTATGGTGCAGCTTTCTTCTTTTAGCTGGTGCAGATCAATATTTTTCAGGCAGTAAAATCCTTTGGAGCTTGCTGAAATCCATTTTGTCTGACTGTTCTTAATGAAGCCATCAAAAGCCTAGGGGGACTGAATTTGCAAGCCAATATCCGAGATGGGAACTTCCTTCCTATATTCATGCATCGGAAACAGCAGTTCATTTTTGGTTCCCACCCAGGCTGTACTTCCCTTTCCTGTGTTCCTCATGGCTCACATCAATGACCCAAGGGCCTAGACAACAAGGGGAAGATTTCAGAGTTGGATCCCAGCTAGAGTGCTCATGAATGGGGTCATTTTTTCATCCAAGGGACCTTTATATATTTTTTTGTGGATTTATTTCACTTCTGAAGGTGGAATTTGCTTGAAAACAGCCAGGAATGTCTCTTTTGCCTCTTTGGAGTTAGCGACCATGTATTTAACCTCTTTGATGTAAAAGATTAACTGATTTGGATATTTCATCTGGAATTTGATTTTTTTTCTATTAGGAACCTGCAGTATGGAGATAGTAGTTGTCTTGCTTGTCTTATTTGTATTGGGAGGTCTTGAGCAAAGTAGATTTTCTTATTATTCCAGGTGAGTGTGCCTTTTTTCTTTGCTGCCAGTATGATTTTATTTACATCTTGGTAGTTTAATATTTTAATATAGACAGGTCTTGGTTTCAGTGATGTTTGCATTTCCCTCAGGGCTCTGTGGGCTCTCTCTATTGTTATTTGCTGCATTTCTTCAGATTCCTCTAGGAGGGAATTTATTATTTGCTTGATTGTTGGTATTAGATTGTTATGAAGTACAGTTTCAGGTATTCCTCTGATGATGATATTGTTCCTTCGAGATCTTGCTTCCAGGTCTGTTAATTTTGCTTGTAAGTTTTGTATTTCTTTGTCATGGGCATCAGTTTTTTGAGAAATAGAGTCTATTTTTATTTCATTTTCTATTATTTTGGACTCAGATTTTTCCATTCTGGATATTATTTGGCTGAATGAGTCACCAAAGGTTTGAAATTGTAATGATAAGTCCTTTAATGCTTGCTGGATAGGTAATAAGGCAGATTTTATGTCTTCTAGATTAGCTGGCTGGTCTGTTTTGGATTTATTTGTATTTTTAGAGTTGTCAGTTTGTTTAGTTGTCTTTTGTCTTTTTGAAGTAGTGTCTTTCTCAGGTGAGGCTAGTACTGAGAATTTGGTCTTAGTTGTTGTTGTTTCCATATTATTTTCCTCTTTTGACATCTTGCTGTATAGTGTTTTATCAATCTTGCAGTCAGATGCAGGGCCTTAGTAGCACATTGCTTAAGCTGTTATTCAGAAATCTTAGTTAATCCTGCTGTTTCTGAGCTGAATCTGTCACCTTTTCTTCCTCTTTTGTTTGCTGGATGATATTAGCAGTAAATATCTACAGTTATTTCTGTATTATTAATTCTGCGTTGCCTTCTGGGTTTGTTTTAATCCAGGGTATATCGAGACCTAGGTGATAGCAGTGCTCACAGAACAGCGGCCATTTTGAACTCCTGAATTCACACTTTTAACAAGACACAATCATGAGATTCAAAATTTTAATAGCAAACCCTGCAGTTTGCCATGAATGACAGATGAAACTAAGGACTGTGTTGTTAAAAAAGTATTATAAGGCTAAACTTAACAAAAAAAAAGACCTTTGTTTGCAAACTGTTTTGCTCCCTGGAATATTCCATTAACTATCTAAGTAAAAAAGTATCTGTATTTTAGATCTGCAAGAAAGAAGCCAGACAGTGTATAGGTAAAATTATTATTTAGTAAAAACACTGTGAAAGCAGTGTGCATAGCTCCCAAGAAAACTGAACATGTGATTGGATGAATCTACCCTAAATCAATGTTCTAACCTTGCCACTATATATTTGGGTCTACCACAGTTATGTCAAGTCCCTGAAATGCAAATAATGTAATTCTGAGATATGATCAGTGCTGACATTTTTCTTATAGCTGGTTTCATTGAGGGCAAATCTCCTCACAAACTCTCCTGCTCCTTCTTTACTACTTATTTTTAAAACCAAGTTGCTGCAACTTACTACTCTGATTCCTTCACACCTTTTCAGAACTCTGCTGTTTGCCATCTTTACTCCTAATACTTATATGATAACTGTAGACCACAGTAGAACAGGGTGTGACGATGTGAGGTATTGCCAGCTATGCCAGGAGATGTAGGGCAATGGGTGAGGAACATATGCCAGCACAGCTACCTGGAATTTAGTAAAGAATTATATGTTATTTGAATATTAAACTGATTTGTACATATGCTTGTGTTGAAAATGTATTTGTAAAGCTGCTTGTGTTAAAAATGTATCAACAGTGTGCTCTGCTTGGCAGAAAATAAATAAGCATGCATTACTGTAACTGTTTAAATGTATATATTGTAACAGAGGATACCAGAAGAGAAGAAGTTAATCTCAATCCACCTGACTTTCAGAAATACTAAGAAAATTAGATTACTGGGCCTAGGCCATAAAGATGTTATCTCACAGTTTTGATTTTGAATGAAGCCAGAGAGACGCAATGTCTGTAAGAAGCATGGTTTGTTAGTCTCTGTAGGACGAGTAGAAGTTTGTAATTGTTTTATGACTTCCAGAAGCTGCACCAAATCTGACCAATGCTCTTATGTGTGTATTATTGACATGTAGGTGCCAAATCCTGGCAGTTTCTAGCAATGGGGGGGGGGCATGAAAACCAGAAGTCAGATGACCAGATGTATTTGATGTCATTCTGTACAGAAATAATGTTTCACTATTAAGTGAGACAGAAGTCTCAGGGTAGTCTGCGTCTTGGAACCTGACATAGAAGGATCCCTCATGTACTTCATCTTGCCTTGCTCTAGTAAGTGACCAGGGATAGTAATTCTCTAAATCTATTAGGAAAATATAGTGAGATTAGTGAAGTAATGTTTTCCCGTAACTGTGTGAATCTATTCGTTTGTGTTATTTTAATATTTCCTGTGACTGAAACTCTGGTGTTTACTGTTAATAGATATTTCATATTTTCATGTTGTTATTTATTATTAAATATATTTAAACTTTTCATTGTGGCTGGTTCTTTAGAAAATATTTTAACCTTTGAGAGTACTTATATCTACTAGTGACACTGTGGCCACTCCTGAAAGCCTGGCTGCTTGGTCAACATTACCATCTGTTTTAATATTAATTTCAGTGTACCCTTACAAGAGCCTTAGAGTAGCTGGCTTTGGGGTGTCTGGTGGCAGGGTAACTACCTTATAGTCTGGACAGAAGGAGGCATAGCTAGTAAATCTGTGCTAGCCTTTCTCATGTGTGTGTGTGTGTGTGTGTGTGTGTGTGTGTGTGTGTGTGTGTGTGTGTGTGTGTGTGTGCATGCGTGTCTGTGAAAATCAAATCTCACAATGTCTGTGTCTCAGCTACTTTGAGGAGGGACACAAAGCACTGGTTTCACAGAAAGGATACTAGAGGACTTGGTTTGGACACTCGGATGAAGTCTCAACCCTATAGCTGTACCAGTGGGGAGTCTTACTATGGACCTGGAGTGAGACAAATTGAGAAATCCAGACCCTGGACTGAGTGTGACCCCTGTGTGCTCTTAAGGGAAATTGTGCTTGCTGCAGAGCGGTCTGCATCTTGAAATACCGAGTGTATCCATTTGTATTCCAAGTGAACATCCCTCTCCAGTGTCACTGGTGAGGATTCAGGCTCCTTGTTTAGTGGCCCAGAATGGGGAAGTCACAACATCTATTTGGAAATTAACATAATGGACTCAGAAACACAACATGGCTTTAGGCCCCAGCACAGCACCACTACTGGTCTACTACATTTATCAGTGCAATAAACCAACATAGAAACAATGGTCTGCTTGTTTCCATCATGCTCTCAGACTTATCAAAGGCAATTGATACTATTTTGCACCAGCAACTTCTTATTCAACTCTCCTCAATAGGATTTTCACAAAAACTCCTTATCATGGTTACTACTCAGTTACCTATCAGGATAACAAGTCATTAAATGGCAACAAACCTACTCATCCTTTCAACCAGTTACTACAGGTATCCCTCAGGGCTCTATCCTAGGTCATCTCCTATTTAATATATTTATTAATAACCTACACTCACCATGGTAGTTTAGTTCAGTATGCAGACAACTCAAAATTAATATGTGCAGCCTCAACAATAAATAAGTTCCAAGACATAACCCAAATGTATTTCTCCTCTGTAGAAACCTGGCTCAAAAAATAAAACCTCCTATTCCACCCCAAGAAAACCAAGTTAATGATTTTTACCTCAACAAGTTGCCAAAATCAAAAGGAATCATTCACCATAAAGTCAGCAAATAATATTGTCACTGAAACTGTAACTCACAGTAAACTTCCAGGTGTTATAAAAGATGACAATCTCAGGTATGATCAGCATGTACTGCACAACATTAAATCTGTACACCAGAAATTAGGCTCCCTTTATAGGATCAATGGATTCCTTGCAGATACTGCAAGAAAAACTCGAGCCACCACATTCTTACTGCTGACTCTCTTATATGCTGCTCTTATCCTAACAAACAATACTCAAAGAAAAAACTTGCTGCCTCCTGTTACAATAAAATAGTTACATTTGCTACCAATCTCCCTCATAGGACCCACCATTGTCATAGCTTAAAGCAATTAAACTGCACAACTACCTAACACATTCAGAACTAACTACAGCACACAAACTCATTTATCATCCAGACAAATGCCCTGCACTACAAAACGTATTACTGCCCTACTGTCCAGCAAGGGACCTCCACTCTAGTAACAAATTCTTACTACTCAAAAATAAGTTAAATAATGTTGCAGGAGACTCACTCTACTCCCAGTGTATTGCTAAACTCTGGAATAGTATCCCCACACAAATAAAACTCTCCGACAAAGTCAATAGTTTTAAAGCACTGCTTAAACAACATTTTAACCAGGCCTGATCCTGTGCATGTTATCACCAGGTTAAGACTTTGTGCTCACCATACAATGCTCTCCAAATACTCTCCTTAAACAGAATAGTCTCAACCTCTCACTGAAATGACAAAATAATTTTTATACATAACTGCTACCGGTACAATCCAGTACGTTGCATGTGTGCTCTTTTTTAACTCCTACCTCTGTAAAACCTTAGACTGTATACATGTAGCTATTGTGTGTATATAAATAGGTTCATAGGTAGGTAGGTACTAGGCTATTTGCCCTAGGACCTATATAAGCCTAGCCAAAAATGTACCCTGGCTTTCGCCACCCAAAAAAAATATTTTCCTATGCCCCTGTTGAACAGAGCCACAGAAGTGATCCCTGGGGTGAATTTCCTATTTCCCATCCAATCATCAAGATTTTTATTGAAGAGTGCTAATGAGGAGCTCTGTTTGATATAGATATGTAGTCTGTTCCAGAGTATGGGAAGTCTCTGGGACAGGAATCTATCCCCCAGCATGTTCTGTTTATTGTGGTGACAAGGTCTAGGTCCCTAGAGCATGTAGCTTGGAGGGATTGGGATTTCTTTAAATGGAGCATGTCCAACAGCTCTGGGTTTGACATAGCTTTGTATGTTAAGCAGAGATCGCCTCTGAGTAGGTGATATGCAATGGAGTAAAGCTGGAGTTTTTTGAGACAGTCTGTGTAGGGCATCTGTTTCAGGCCAGTAATCCTCTTTGTGAGGTATTTCTGTGGCCTCTCCAGTTGTTGTAGATGTCTTGTGAGGTACAAACCAAAAGGGGTGTTGTACTCCATAATGGGTCTAATGAGTGATGAGTAGAGGGGAACAATGACCTCTTTTTTTCTGGATGAGAAACCTTTTGTGATGAGGTGAGCCATGTAGAAGGATTTTCTGACCACTGTGACGATGTGATTATCAAAGGAGAGACTACTGTCCACCTGTGTCCCACATATTTGGTGTTAAGTAGACTACCAGCTATGTGGTAGTTCATGGGTACAGAGTTTTTACCAAAGGGGATGAAAATACACTTTTTGGTATTGAGCTTCAGGCCATGGCTTTGACACTAGGCATCTGTCTCAGTGAGACCCTTTTTGTAGTATGTCCACATCGTTAGGAGTTTCAATTATGGCTCCTAGTTTGCAGTCATCTGCAAACTTTGTTAGCTAAAGACCTTCTGTGTTAGCCTGTACTTCAGAGAAGTAGATACCAAACAGCAGAAGACCCAGGACTGAACCCTGTGGTACTCCATCTGTCATTGGTCTGAAGTCGGATTTGGAGTCTGCTACTTTCACAGTGTGGGTTCTGTCCATGAGCCAGTTGGCAACCCATCTTGTGACACAGGGATTTATACCTAGTTTAGTGAGCTTATCTATAATTCCAGAGTGGGGTATGGTGTCGAAAGCCTTGGCGAGATCTAGATAAGCTGTGTGAACCACCTTACCCTCATCTATGGCTTTGGTGACTGCTTCAAAGAAGTCAATCAGGTTTAGGAGACATGGTCTGCCTTTTACAAATCCGACCTGGGTAGGGTCCAGAGTTTGGAGATTACCAATGTCTTTGTTTATGAGTTCCATGATGATACGTTCCATGGCCTTGCAGACCAGGCTAATGGGGCAGTAGTTCCCAGGGTCCGTCATGGCTCCCCCTTTGTGGAGTGGGATAACCATTGTGGTGTGCCATTCAGTGGGCACAAAGCCTGAGGTGAGGCTATGACTGAACATGGTACTTAGGTAGGGTGCCAGTTCATTCTGTAGTTCGTGTAGAATGCAGCCTGGGATATTGTCAGGTCCCATGGATGCTGTGTTCTTGGCTTTGGAGAGTGTGTTTTTTACCTGTGCAGCCATGATTACAGGAACTTTGCATTCTTCCGGTATAGAGATGGGCCCTCTAGGGGGTGAGAGGGTTAAAGTTAGCACTGAACCTATCTGCCACGATGTTGGCAATATCAGTTGGTTCTGTATATTTAGTGCCATTGTGCTGTAACTCAGAGCAGATCTGAGTATTGCCATTGAGATTCTTGACATAGCTATAGAATGCTTTGTGGTTGTCTTTAGAGTCAGTGGCAATTTTGTTTTCCTAACTAGCTTTGGAGGATTTTATGAGATTCTTACTGAGGTTGACCAGGGAATTCCTCCAGTCATGGGATTTTACTCTTTTTTGCGACAGTTTCTTTCTTCTGTTGTAGAGTTTGTTTACAGCAGAGGACCACCAGATTGGCTTCCTTTTTTTTGGAGGATAGCATCTTGGTTCTATTAGGGATAGCATGATCCATGCACTTGTGTAAGTGCTTATATAAAGTGCATTTGTGTAGGATTCAGAAGTCGTACCTCTATTGTCCATCTGCATGGGTGTCATGAAGTTTGACACTTCTGTCTTAAGAAGTGTGAAGTTGGCTTTGGAGAGGTTTTTTACGGTGGTTTCCCTAATTAAGGGTGGGGGTGGGATGTGGACGTCTAGGGTGATTAGCTTGTGGTCGGATCTGACAAACGAGGAATTGACTTCTGGTGTGGAACACTAGTTGCCCATGTTGGTAATGACCAGGTCTAGGATATTGCTGCCCATGGTGGGGGTGTGAATAAGTTGATCCAAGGTGTTGGAATTTATGAATTCTAGAAAACGTTGAGCAAAAGAGTTGGTACATGAGTAGTTTTCCGAGTTAATGGTGGGGTAGTTGAAATCGCCCATTATTAGGGTGTTGGGTTGTACCCTAATACTTTCCAGTATATCAAGAAATGAGGAGTGGGAATCCTGGGGCATGGTGGGGGGGGGTCTGTAGCAAGCTACAATTTGGATTGCGGTCTTGCCCAGAGTTAGTTGCACTTAGATAATCTCGGATGCATTATGCTGTGCAACTAGCCTGGAGGTGTGGATATCCCTAATGAATATGGACACGCCTCCATCTTTAGTGCTTTGTTCCGCGTTAGGTGGCCGAAAGGTGTGGTATGAATTATAGCCTGGTAATGCAGGGGTGCTTTCTAGAGCTTTGGACCAGGTCTCTGTCATAGCACAGATGTCGATGTTCTCCATTTTAAGGAGTGGCTCGAGTGTGTGCATTTTGAGGTTAAGACTTCTAGCATTGAGTAGCATTACCCTCAGATTTTGCTTGCTTGTACCTGTTACGGTGGTGAATTTGTCAAATAGAAATGTAACTACTCTGTGTTTAACTGGAACCAAGTATAATGCAATGTAAACAAATGGAGCTTTTCTACCCAGGCCTCCTCTGAAAATGGGTAATTACCCAGTTGGAATTTCCTAGTAAACAAAGACAAATAAATAAATATTTTGCTTCCTAGCTATACCTGGAGTTGCATTACAGTATAGTGCAGTCCAAGCAAGATGATTTGTACATTTTTGCTATGGCTTATGCTACATAAAATGATTGTCTTGAATGGCATATACAACACCAGTGCAAAAGACAACACTGACAACAAGGCTAGGACAGCAAAAGTGAAAGATAACAAGGGTAACGATAATGATGAGAATGAAGAAAACAGGAAACGATAAACAAGGGACAGCAGCATTTTGTGGCCCTGCCCTAAAGAACTGGAAGCCAGCAATGTTTGTACATTGTAGCAAAACAATTAGTTATAAAAATGTGGTACAAGTAGAAATGCAACAATGTTTCAAACCATGTCACCTATTGGGAACATATACTACCCAGCAGCACAACTGCAACACAATTTTAACTCAGAACTCTAGGCAGTGCTGGGTGGGCTTTACTTGCCTGTTAATTATGGAAAAAAAAAATCTGGAAGTGATGAGAGGATATTCGCAAGTTATTCTAATGCCATGTTACATTTGTGATGCAATACAAGACCCACTGGTGGATGCAAATTTCACATAAGAGGAAAGATTCAATAGTGCTTTTAAAAGAGCTCTACAAGGTTATGGCAATGATGATCTTCAGGCATTTTGAAGAGAAAATTGTGGACAAGGTACAATGATCAATGAAGAAGGGGGTGGACAGCTGAAGGACAGTGTTTTGGGGAAGTTTTCTGGATCCAGTTCAAAAGGTAATTTTATGGCATGAGGATTAAGCCTACTATTATCAATTCCCTGTGCAGTACTTGGGACAGTCTAGTCAAACCATTGTACATTCTTATTAACGATGTCATTACAAATGAAAATTCTTCAGAACATTAACACTGGTCTATAACAGAACAACAGATAAAGTCACTCAACTAAATAATAACAGTTAACTAGTCCAATGGGTGAATAAGTAACTGAAGCGGACAACTTTACAGAGAATATTAGGTTATACATCCAAGGGGGAGTGTGTGCGTGTGTGTGTGTGTGTATACACACACACGCGCATGTGTGAGTAGTGTTCAATATATAAATACATCAGGTCTGGTGGATTTTATTTTGCTTTTCTCAAGCAAGGTGGTTTTGATACACTGATATTCTATTTTGTGTTATGTACCCTTTAAACAAACAAAAAAATACACCAAGTACACGGGTGGTGAGAAATATCAATATGAAATAATATTAATAAAGCTTCTCGAAGACCAAGAAGTCATAAGCTTGACATCAAAACATACAAATCTTTGTGCTGTAAAAATAAAATGGAGTGCTCTATTTAAATCCTGCAGACCCCCAACTGGAAGGTGATGTGGTTGAGCCACACTGTCTGGCAAAATGACAAATATTTATTTGCAGAACTAAATGCATACTCAGAATTGTGGTGCCTATCAAAATGTGTCAGAAGTTCGACTTAATGTTTTCATGATGCCAACTCTTGTAAATGTAAAGGAAAATGTGTATGTTTTGCTAGAAAGGTATTTTGCAAACAGAAAAACAAAACTGAATCTTTTGGGGTAAAAAGCATCACAGTCTGACTATGAAATTTGGCAGCTATTATATCAACTATTACATGTACGAGAAATTTGAAACTAAACCTCTGAACATCGGGCAACCTTTTAGTGTTCATTCAACAAATGAAATGAAGGTTGATTAGTATAGTAAGTTTCCAAAACTGTTGTCCTAAAAAGCTAGTATGGCCATCTTCTGACCCCACCTTATGAATTACTGTTAGAATTTTTGATTTTTATCTAAAAATAAAAGTGATGCTGAAATCAATGCTTGCCCAATGATTTGCCACAGTTCATAAAGAAAGTTCTAAATATCATTGTCTGGCAGTTGGTGCAGAAAATTTAAGGCTATGAGCTGTCATTGAGCTACTTCCTGTAGTCCAGGGTTTGATTCCCTCAGCTTTCATTTGCATAACTGTGTGACTGACCAAGTCACTTAACAAGAAAGGGATTCCAGGCTGAGTCTGGAAAGGGTCAATGAGGATCAGTGCTATCCCAGTAAACAAAAACAAGCAAACAAACAAATAAATATCACCCATTGTTTGGTAATGCCCATTGACTTATATGCCTGCAAAAATAGAGCAATCAAAAAATCCAATGAAATATGCTTCCACAATGGGCTTTGATTTGTTTGCAGAACAGTAGGTGAAAGACTTTGCATAGCCATTCTATACCAGTACAATTTTTTTTCCCTATACAAGCTTCTGAAAATGGAGTCTGTCTGCCCAAAAGATAGTTAAAAATAAATCTGCATTAAAAAATACACGCTGATGTTAATTAAACTGCTATGAAAATAAGTCTTTTTAATTGTGGTTAAGGAGAAGGATGGAAAGGTTTCTCTATTACTTTCTCACTTACTTTGTTTTAGACATCAACGTAAAAAGCATGGATACACAAACTGACAAATTTTACCACTCCAGTGAAATAATCTGCTCAGAATTAGCAAATGAAATCTTCCACATTCATTTTAGCTTTCCATCCCACTTGCTTGTAAAAACACATACACTGCAATTGCAATAATTGTCTTTACCCTTTCAATAAAATAGCCACAGCAGTTAAAACATGTCTTGTGTAAGTTCAGATGAACAGCTGATCGTGTGAAATGTGCTGTGTGAAACCACCTTTCAAGTGAGACAGAAATGTCCCAATATTTAATGGGAAAGGTTCCTATCAATATGAGAAGTGTGGTATGAAAATATGAGAAAACATTGGATTAATAAACATTCATTAAATGAAGTGAATGCAGCCCAATAACTTTAATTTTATTATATTCACCCGAAACATATTCACATTCCTTCAGAGTTCCCTAGGAATGTATTGTCTGCTGTGCCATTTTGCCCTTGTTTATTTGTTTGCGCTGGTGATCTGAATGGGTACATAATACTCTTTTTTTTCCAGCACTTAGCTGGTAACAACATACCATATGAAGAACAAAAATGTTCGGACATTAAAAAACTTAAAACCACAACACAATATATATTAGCAACACAATTAAACTTTAACCCCAGTGTTGTAACTTAATGACTTCCTTCTTGTACAGTTAAACAAGATGGAGTAACAGAATGATGGCTCAGTTGGTAAAACTCTGCCTCACAAATTAAGGGCTGGGGTTCAGTCTGAACCTCTGGCTGCATTCTTTGGGTAATCTGCATGATCCCTTTGTGTGTGTGCTACTGCCAGGTACTCATTTCCACCTTCTTCTCCAAACCATGCCAGTTTATGGGCTACTCTCAGTCACTCATGTATAGCACATTAATTCTTGCCCTTCTAGAAGGAGTCAGACAAAAACAAACATTCTGTGAAACATCCATTCACTTATGAGGTAAATAAGCTTATAAAAATTTGAGAGACCCGGTTTATCTTCTGTATCTCAGCAAGTCTTCATTCCAAAAATACTAGAACAAGGGACCTAAGTCTTCACCAGCATATAAATAAAATGTGCTGGAGACTGATTCAAAACACGGCACATCCCCCCACCTCTGGGAGACTGCCCCTGATGGTTAATCAGTGCAAGGGACCATCAAACGGCAGACAGACCATAGCCCAAATTTAGCCTGGAACTGACCAAATAAGCACTCATAGAGTAAGTGGGGGTATGACCTGAGGGCAAGCACTGGCAAGACATAAATGGTCATGAGACCCCAACTGCCTTGATATTCCTATGCATCCTATGGAAAAAAAGAAAAAACTGAAAGACTGACAGATACAGGAATTACAAAACGGTGCAAGCAAAATCCATTTCTCATCATTAAAACAATGTATTCTACAAGACTTCTCTGTGGCTTAAGAAGGCTAAAGCCTTGAACACACCAAAGTGGATCTGGGTTTAATTAGTGGGCAAGGGCACTGGAGGAACTGGATGAGAAAGGATAGGGTGTTTGATTGACATGAGCTCTCCCATGCATGGGCTGGGATATGGCAAGATCCCGTTGCACGAATGTCACCTGCTGCATGTTTGCTAGTTTTTGCACAGATCTCCAGGAATAATACTTGGTCTGACAAGTGGTGATTATACACTGTAGCCAGGCCTAGCATGTGAGAGTCCACACATGCAACCTTATACTACAGGCTGTCTTGTGGTAGTAACCTGGCCAGCCAAAGGGAAGGGAAATACGGCATATAAAATTACTCAGAAAAGACACCGGTGATGATGCCACACAGCAGCCAATTTTTAATCCCTGACCCAAAATCAGTTAGGTCCACTCCAAGGATTTTTGTCTCTGGTCTAAGGTGTAAGATAGACCTTTGGGTCATAGGCATGAGAAGGGCTCTTTTGGGTAAAGAAAATGTCAGAACATTACTAAGAAATCAAAAAACGTGCATTAAAACATACATAAAATATTTTGCCAACTATGGTAACCAATATATTAATGTTACCAAATTATGCAATGGCATTATATAATAAGGTTTGTTATGGCAAATGCTTATTTTGCCACCAATTTTTTGCAGATGCTAAAATAAATTAAGTGGAAACATAAAACAAAAAATGTTGGATTTAGGATACATACAGGACGCCCAAATCAGCAACCTCCCTTGGTTTATTTTAAAATACTAATAGCATTCACACAAAATGGATACATAAAAGCAGGCATGCACCTAAGCTGTGTACCGACTCACCTCCAGAATAAATAAAGCTATCAGTGGTGGATCTGAATTCCTACCAATACAAAATCCTCCTAGTAAACTCAACTAGTCAGTTCTTTGTGGAAATCGATACTACTACAGAAAAGCATCTAAAGTTAATTCACGTTAGTACCTTTCATGCTAAGCTTCGGGTACAAAAATAACCAGAGGTAACAATGTTTGTCTTTCGCCACAGCAGAACTCCAGTCCAGAGGTAACAATAATTTACTCAAATACTGCAAATATACCTCAAAATAAATCAAACCGAGAAAAGCAGTAACTTGTATACACAATTGTACCATTCATTTATATGATTTCACTGGCCAGATGGGCCTGCTAAGCTAAGGCATTAATTTTCAGAGGTTATCCAAGAGCATTTTTTTGGTCTGATGAAGCAATACTAAGTTATTGTGAAAGTGCTTACCGTTGTATAACTTTGGAATAAAATTCAACTATTGTTTTTACTCTACTGGATTTATTATTGGAGTGTGTTTCCTTCATCTGGGATTTTCTTATATATTATCCAAGAGCATAATGAACTGCTCTACATTTCAAAAAACTCATTGGATTCAGTCCTGTATGCAGTTTAGCCAACTGGAGCATTATGTTATGGTGTTAATACACAAGAGGAAGAATGTGTTTAATAAGTACAGCAAATTATATCACGGGGTTGTGAAATTCTGTAATCATGTTGGCCAGACTATACTGCATAACAAGGAATCCTTCAGTAACCCTACTGCAGACAGAATCTTTTTAACATATGCAATCAAACTGATTTTACAAATGTGCTTGAAATCCCAACACGCTACTCTGTAGTGTGACTTACATAGAATTTACTTACATTTGCTGAGGTCAGCTCACATTGCTGCAACTCATAAACTGAGGAAGAAGTTTAATTAACATAAGGAATGCTTCATTTCAGTGCTTAGTCAAAACTTGTGAAGACAGAACAGTTTCACAATGAAGCACCTAGTGCTATGAGGGTAGATTTGTTTCACATACTCATATTTACTGCTACAGAGTCTGTAGGCTGACTAATATACTGTGTGACTTACTACCATGTACAAATGATGTTACTTCTGAACTGCTAACATTGGTGTACTATTCATGTTTGCATATCTCAAGATGTTTACAACTTTGAATTTGGGCCATTTGACTTACAGAAAAAGACCTTCTTCTTCTTTCGGCTTTTCTCGGTTAGGGGTCGCCACAGCGGATCACCTGTCCATTCATGACTGTCAGTGGAGTTTTACGGTGTTGAGTTGCCAGCCCGGCACTCAACCTTCCAGGGAAGGCACACACACTCACACCTAGGACCAATTTAGAGTATCCAATCCACCTACAGCATGTCTTTGGGATGTGGAAGGAAACCGGAACACCCGGAGGAAACCCACACGACCACAGGGAGGACATGCAGATTCCACACAGAAGGCACCCCAGCTGAGGATCGAACCAGAAAACCTATTGCTGTGAGGCGACAATGCTAACCGCTGCACCACCGTGGCCGCCCTACTTACAGAAAAAGACTACATTCTGAAAATGCATGTTTTGCCTTGATGAAAGAAATATTAATCATCCATCTACCATCTATGAAAGTTCAAACAAAATGAGGATGTAAACTTCAAACAGAAGGCATACAAGCTATGAGCTGTACCATAGAACTAGGCAGTGCGAGCTGGCAATGTAACCACTATACTGTCTACATGTTATCAATGTTATTATAATGCTGCAATTTTCTTATTCAAATTAAGTAAAAACTCCAGACAACGCAGTTATTAGGTCTCATGTTAACGCCTAAGCTTAGGGATGCTAACTGCATTGGGAATCATAGCAGGAAATCATAAACAAGCAAGGAAATTGCCATAATATGGATCACACTATACAGTCTAGGTGTGCTAAGGACATACTGGATCGTGCAAGTTGCAGAATATATGAGTTGATAATTATTAACACCTTGGCGGTACAAGAAGATCATCAGTTAGGCATTTTAGTCAGGCCTGCCAATTAGAATATAAAAAAGCATACATAAAACCCTGCATCCATTAGGACAATGTGTATATTTATAGTGCCCCCCCCCCTTTAGTAAAATCAGAAATGTACCTGCTCAACACATCCCTCCTTGGAGTAATGAATGGGAATGCATGTGTCTGAAAGAGACTTTATTCAACCTCACTCACAATAATAAAAGGCAATTCTGGTGTCTAGAGCAGTCCCTGTCCTGTAGTCCTCTCCTTACACTAATGAAAGGAAATTCTGGTATCTAGAACAGTCCCTGTCCTGTAACCCTCTCCTTATACTAATGAAAGGAAATTCTGGTGTCTAGAGCAGTCCCTGTCCTGTAATCCTCCCCTTATACTAAATGTTGCGCATTCATCTCCAACACATATAACAAGGCTTGGGGTTTTGTTCAGATGTTTTAATACATACAACACATCAAGATGGATGGCAGCATCATTAAATATGAATGAACTAGTTAACAGACAGAGCTTACATGCATACATGCTTACATCTCAACAGCTAACTACAAAATGGAAGTCCAACTTGCACGTGCTCAGTATTTATACACTTGTGCAAACCCTTGGATAGCTTCTTAAAGGTATATACACATATACTGATCTACATCCTCCCTCTTAAAAAGATGCCCTTTGAAAAAACAGTATCAGAGCTAGACATGCATTACCTTATACATTGGAAACAAAATACAATGTTCATGTCCAAGTTGCTTCATATCTATTACAAGGTTTAGGGATTTGACCATATCGCATAACATAACAGTTGGGACCAAATTTAGCAACAGGAACAATCTGCGGTACACAACTCGTATCAGGAACTTCTGAATTCATAACAGGAACAGGAATGTCCTCTGGAACTTCCTCTGGAATTGGAACACTGGACAACTCACTCTGAGATAAAGAGTCTTTCTCATATGCTATTTGCTGTGGTAGAGGCTCCGACAGCAGTCTCAAATGTTTCTGATTCTGTCTAAAAATTTCTCCTTCTGATTTCACAATGTACAATCTCAGCTCTGGGCCAATATTCTTCATGACACCAATCCGATCATAACCTTTGGATGTTTGCATCCTTACCCCTTCTCCCCCTCGTAATGGATTGAACAGTTTGCTGGTCTTATCCTAGTAGGACTTCTGGGATAGGTGCTTCTTCAACAGATTGGCTTTCACTAACCTATTGTTCTTGACACATGGAACCAACAATTGACTACTGATTGGTAACGTGGTTCTGGTTTGTCTCAACAGAAGTCTCTGAGCATGTGAACCAGGATGTTTATCATCAGGAACATTTCTGAGATTCAAGAGATTCAGGAAAACATCACTATTATCTCGTTTTGACCACTCAAGTAATTTCTTTGCACTTTGAACTGCACGTTCTGCCAAAAAATTTGACTGCGGGTACTCTGAACTACTTGTGACATGAGTAAAGTCTCATTCGTCAGCAAATCTTTTGAACTGTTGCCTTGTAAACTGCGTGCCATTGTCTGAAATAACTTTGTGCTGGCTACCATGTACAGCATCAGTAATGACAGTACTGGATGCTATGTTGGGAAGTAAGTCAATCTCGAATTAATTGGAGTAAGAGTCTACTAACACTAAATAATATTGACCATTCTGAATATATTGGTGGCTACTGTCAAACAAGGTAGTTCCGGAATCTGGCTAAGTTGAAGTGGTTCCTTCTGTTGATGTGGCTTTGTCCTATTACAACAAAATGAACCAGGAATCAGCAGGCTGAAGAAATGTTTCAATGTAACAGCAGAACACACGGTTTATTCACATAGAAAACACACGATAATCCATAAAAGTAAGCGCTTTCGTTTAAACACTGTTAAACTTCATCTAACAATTCTAAAACCATACCTCACTTCCTTTTATATGCATACAAATTCATTAATTAAACGCCTTGTTAACCCATTAGTTGATACTGCCCTCTATCCTACCTGATGCAACATTACAGATATATACATATCTATATGTCATTAAAAATGAAAACTTGCAAATCTAAGATGCTCATGAAGAACCATTTAGATAAAAAAAAAAAAAAACTTTGAAAGGTGCATTAATATATATCGAGACACTGAATGCCAAAAAAAGTATTACTAAAACTACTTAATTGCAAAACAAATAACTGAATGCATAAAAAAATATATATATATATTAAAATATGTATAAAATATGTATATATCATTAAATACGTATGCATATAAAAATGTATATATATATAAATATAAATATATTATAATATGTAAAAAAGCACTGTTAAACACACCATAGATACATACATATTTAAGAAATTTGTTTCTTACCTGTTTTGCAGAGTTTGCACATTTTAGGAATGAAGCACTCCTCTATATTCCACCAGCATCTAAACAAGTGCCTTAAGTTTTTTTTTTTTTTTGCCAAGCCGTTTCTGACTCCATACCCCATCAGTATGCTTCGTTTGGATATGCTGCTTCTGATACCATGTCGCTCATTCATCTCTAACACATATGACAAGAAGGCTTGGGATTCCATTCAGATGCGTTAATACAGTGGATATAAAAAGTTTACACACCCCTGTTAAAATGCCAGGTTTTTGTGATATAAAAAAATGAGACCAAAATAATTAATTTCAAAACTTTTCCCTCCTTTAATGTGACCTATAACCTGTACAATTCAATTGAAAAACAAACAAATCTGTTAGGGGAAAAATATAAAAAAATTGAAAATGTACAATACGCTAGTTGCACAAGTGTGCACACCGTTAAACTAATACCTTGTTGTGTGCACACCCTTAAACTAATACTTTGTTGTGTGTGCACCCTTAAACTAATACTTTGTTGTGTGCACACCCTTAAACTAATACTCGGTTGTGTGTGCACCCTTAAACTAATACTTTGTGGAAACACCTTTTGATTTAATTACAGCAGTCAGTCTTCTTGTGTAGGAGTCTATCAGCATGGCACATTTGACTTGGCAATATTTGCCCACTCTTCCATGCAAAAGCACTCCAAATCTGTCAGACTGCAAGGGCATCTCTTGTGCACAGCTCTCTTCAGGTCACCCCACAGATTTTTCTATTGGATTTAGGTATAGGCTCTGGCTGGGCCATTCCAAAACTTTAACTTGTTTCTGGTGAAGCCATTCTTTTGTTGATTTGAATGTATGCTTGGGGTCATTATCATGCTGAAAGGTGAAATTCCTCTTCATCTCCAGCTTTCTAGCAGATGTCTGAAGGTTTTGGGCCAGAAGTGACTGGTATTTGGAACTGTTCATAATTCCATCCACCCTGACTAAAGCCCCAGTTCCAGCTGAAGAAAAGCAACCCCAAAGCATGATACTGGCACCACCATGCTTCACCATGAGGATGGTGTTCTTTTGGTGATGCGAAGTGTTGCTTTTGCACCAAACGTACCTTTTGGAATTGTGGCCAAAAAGTTCAACCTTGGTCTCATCAGACCATAACACAATTTCCCTCCTGCTTTTAGGAGACTTGATGTATTATTTTGCTAATTTTAGCTTAGCCTGGATGTTCCTGTGTAAGAAAAGGCTTCCATCTTGCAAACCTACCACATTGTCCAGACATATTGAGAATATGGGAGATTGTTGTCATATTTAGTACACAACCAGTACTTGCCAACAATTCCTGCAGCTCCTTCAATGTTGCTGTAGGTCTCTTGGCAGCCTCCCTGACCAGTTTTTGTCTTGTCTTTTCATCAATTTTGGAGGGATGTCCAGTTCTTTGCACTGTTGTTCCATATTTTCGCCACTTTTTTATGACTGTCTTCACCGGTATATCCAATGCTGTGGAAATTTTTTTGTACCCTTCTCCTGACCGATACCTTTCAACAATGAGATCCTTTTGATGGTTTGTAAGCTCTCTGCAGATCATGGCTTTTGCTGTAGCATTTAACTGAGCAAATGTCAGGAAAATCCTACTAGGACAGCTGACTTTATTTGGGGTTAATCAGAGTCTCTTTAATTGATGGCAGGTGTGTACCCAAGAACACTGAATGCTGTAATTAAATCAAAAATTGCTTCAACAAAGTATTAGTTTAAGGGTGTGCACACACAACAAAGTATTAGTTTAAGGGTGTGGACACTTATGCAACCAGCGAATTGTACATTTTTTATTTGTTATATTTTTTCCCCTAACAGATTTGTTTGTTTTTTAATTTAATTGTATAGGTTATAAGTCACATTAAAGGTGGGAAAAGTTTTGAAATTATTTATTGTGGTCTCATTTTTTTATATCACAAAAACCTGGCATTTTAAAAGGGGTGTGTAAACTTTTTATATCCACTGTACATACAAACACATCAGGATGAACAGCAGCATCATTAAATACAAACAAACTAGTTAACAGACATAGCTTACATACATACATGCTTTCATCGCAACAGCTAACTACAAAATGGCAGTCAGACTTGCACGTGCTTGGTATTTATACATTTGTGCAAGCCCTTGGAGAGCTTCGTAAAGGTATGTACACATATACTGATCCACACTAATGAAAGGAAATTCTGGTGTCTAAAGCAGCCACTCAACTGTAACCGTCCCCTTATACTACTGAAAGGAAATTCTGGTGTCTAGAATAGTCTTCATCTAATCTGTCCCTTTTGTACTAAAAGTATGTGCATGCATGCACACACACACACACACACACACACACACACACACACACACACACACACACACACACACACACACATTCACTTATCGGAAATGTAGAGGTTCACCAATTTATTACTGTTTGCCTTTGTAATGTGGAATTTACCAGAGACCCTAGTGAAAATTCACATGGACACAGGAAGAACATGCAAACTCCACACAGGAGTCAAAGCAGCTAAGAATTCCATTTCAGTACAAAAAATATATAATACCAAACCATGGATGTTTTAACATAGAAATCTTACTCAAACCTCCACAATTACCAAGTATTACTACAGATACCCAAAATTCATCAGACAAAATTTTAGCAATAAAACATCCACATTTAAAAAACTAACCATCCAATCACCTACTTACAAAAACCCGCCTATTCTGCAGTATGGGTCCAATGGGTAATACATCATTAAGACCTGGAAGTCTATGTGCCATTAAATCCACTATCCATTTGGATTCCGCTAAAGCTGTTCTGTGTTTAATATCCCCCCCCCCTATCATTAAGCCTAATATTCACAATACATCTGAACTTAAAACTATGTGTGGGATTCTGACTAATATGCCTGTATAGGGCATTACTCAGATCACAGTTTCTTATGTTCTTTTTCTCCTCTTTTTTTGCTTATTACTACAGATACCATCATCACCATCATGTTTAAGATGAGCAGAAAGTTACTTTTGCAAGAAACTGTCAGAGAGAATTAGCAAAGTTGAACTAGTGCGGATGTCGCTGTCATACTGTTACAGCACTGGAGGCTACAATAGAAAAGTATGCTGTTCATATACTGATACACCTACACCATCTTTCTGCAGTCATACATGTCATAAATATTAGTGTAGCACTGTAAGCCATTGTTTTATATACTAGTATCACAGCCAAAAGTAACAAATTTCAGCTCTGTAATATTAAATCACAACTACAAAGTCTAAAAATCAACTTTAAGTTTGTAAACCTTCATAGTTCAAATAAGTTCATATGTGATTACTAGGCTAATGATGCTAAAGGGCCTTCCTAAACATAGCCTTGCTTCCCAGCTGTATTTGACAGGTTATGATGCCATTCATTTTATGGGAGGTATAATGTAGGTATGAGTGGTCGAGAATTTACAAGTTTCCACCTTCTAATAGTGACATGGGTGGCGGACCGGGGTATATTTACAATTACTCATCCATTGATCCAAGTTGCTCTTGAATAAGTACAATGATGAACTCTGCTTTACCTGGATGGGAAGCCTGTTCCATTGAAGGGATAGTCTCTGAGACATATATGTATCTCTCCATCATGTCATTTACGTTGCAGACAAGATTTAGGTCCCATCATCAGGTGTTTCTGATGCTATTTGTTTTATGGATGTGCAATAGGTCCATGAGGGCTGAATCCGAGGCTGATCTGAAGGCCAGGCACAGAACGTTCCTCAGCAGTCTCTAGGAGACCGAGTACAAGAATAATGCTTTGAGGCAGTCAGCAGAGAACATGTTTTCTACACCATGTATTCTTTTTTGTGAGAAACCTCCAAGGATGTTCCAGTTGTTGCATATGCCTGGTCAGAAACATACCAAAGGGGGCATTGCCCTCAGTGATTGTTCTGATGAGGGCTGACTAAGGAATTTCTTAACCAATGTTAACTGCATTAAAAGAGACCAACAAACATATAGAGGGATTTATCCATTGCTTATCTATCCTGAGATGGAAAGCCTTTCACATCCCTTACTATTATTGTCTGCAACTTTGAGGATGAGATCCCTCAGGTAATGAGAAGTGTCTGTGTTACTCCAGAAATGGAATTTTCTTTAAAGTCATGTGACTTCAAAGTGGAACTATATAAGTAAACATATGGAGAATGTGGGGTGATAGACTGACCCCTGTAAAGAAATAGCAACTATATCAGCTACTCATATGGAGGTTATCATTTTAACTCTTCAGTTATTTTGGTATACTGCTTGGGATTTTAGTACTTAGTTTATTTCGAACCCAATGTTTTCTGATCAGGGATACATATGCTGTCCATTTCAGATTAATTTATGTGCCTTTAATGTGTGTAGAATTTTCATAAACCGTGACAATGCTTTTTTAACAAAAACTAGTGCCTGCAGACTACATATTATAGCATTCCTCCAAATGTTGCACTGGGAAGATGTTATGCTTCTTTATTCTTATTGTAATTTGTTTAACTGGATGTGGGGGTAGATATATAATGGACGTTCATTAATCACAACCTGGGTGATAATTGACAGAATACAAAACAAAACAGTTTAAAATAATGTCAACATAATTTTCTATATATGCAACATATACTTTCTGCATGTTTTCTCCCAAGGCCTTCTCTAAAAATGGGCTTTGCTCAACTCAGTCGACTACCCTGGGAAATTTAAAAAAAAAAAAAAAAAACTAATTAAATGCTGTGTGCTAGGGAAACACACCATTGCCATAAAGCAGAGTAAACAACAAAAAGGAGAACAAAGGGTTATACAGTGAAATATACAATCACATTCTTATAATAACAAACTAAATATAAAGAAGCAGCAATATGTTTGCATTAGTCCTTTTCAACCATGAGTCGGCTAAGACCAAGATACAGCTCACAAACTAGTACATCATCTGCAAAAAAAATAATCCTAAAACAAAGATTTACAAATTACACTACTAGCAATAATTAATGTTTTAAATCATATGTATAATAGCAATCCTCAAACACACCAAGCAATGAATGCAGAGGCTCATACGGAACTGACAAAGGCCAATGCGGAGGTTTTACTTTTGAGATCCAATATGACTAATTAATTAGGTTTCACAGCATCAACTGAAGACGGTTCAAAGAAAGTAACTACCCACAGCATCAGCTGAAGAGGGTTCAAATAAAATGACTACCCACACAGAAAAAGACAGAGGCAAGTTATCAGAGAACAAAAGAAACAGATAGTGCCCCACTTTTGCACCAACTATCATTATTAAGTTGGAAAGGAAATTAGGTCTCCAAGTATGGGTTTCCCAAAGGAAGAGGAGTAAAAGATTTGTGACTGATAGGAGTCTTCCTAAGGTGGTGCGAGACAGTCAGGTACAAAATAAGCTCACTCTCACTGCATTATAAGAAGACTTTGGCTATTAAATATGAAAGTAGCCAACCAAAACGCCTAAATATAGAGTAATGGAATTCATGAAATTGTCTCTAAGAAAGACCCAAAACACTGCTTCCTAGACTGGGTGGTCAATGTGGTCCACACACCTGCATGCATGGATTTATTGGTGGGGCACATTCACAGGGTTAACACTTCCTGCAAAAAAAAGCAACTTAGTGACCCAGATGGGTGCCATGTAGACTATACAGTTATGAAGCTAAAGAACAGCATGACATTTGAGACACAATAAAGATCATTGCAATAAATGGTGGAAAACAAACTTAGTTGTAACTTTTTCCCAGAACTCCACTTGAAGAGACCAGCGTTCCAAGGAAGAAATACTCCTGATGAAGTCTAAAGCAGCGATAGTGCAGCTGGCCTATGTAGCACAGTTGTTTATGGTGCCGCGCCCCCACAGGTAGCAGCACGAGCATGTGCACACTGCACTGAGTTTCATCAGAGTGATGGGAAACACAGACATGATGAAGATGGGCTGACAAGAAAGCAGAAAAAGATGAGTAACTCTGGACAGCTCGCATGATGCATTCTCAGTCAAAAAAGGACAGAAGGGAGAAGGTGCCACAAGGCAAAGTGAGGGGGTCTAGAGAAACCTGGAAGAAGGTGAGGCTTGTAGTTTGAGGATAAACTAATTTTTCAAGGATGTGTAAATTAAAAAGAAGCATATACATGGGAAGAGATTATGGAAAAGGCAAAGAATGAAGGGCACAGAGGTGGACACAGGACCCATTAAGTGATGCAGATAGAAGTGGAAGTTCCAAAGATTAGTCTAAAAGGCGATGCAAAAAAGGAAAAAGAGGAAGAAAGATCAGAAGATAGGCCAGGGAAATGACTAGAATGCAGAGAGAGTTATGGCAAGAGAACTGAAGGCAACATAAACATTCTCTGAACTTGGTGGGACAAAAACTGTGATGAAAACATGTGCCCATTCTATATATTTGAAAACATTCATATTCACATAGTTCTAAGAGCAGAATGGCGAAATAAAGGAGAGAAGATGACCACAGCAGAACTTTCAAAGGGAGATACTAGAAATGACAAGAAATTACTTGAGGACTAATGATTCTTACCAAGTTAAGATACTGCATGGGCAAGGAAAAAAAAGAACATCAATTGTGGCTGCATCAAAGAATACTTAAGAATTTTGAAAGCCTAGGCAAATTAACCCTTGTTATCAGTGTTCAATGCAGGGATGGCATGACAGGTGCACTGAGCAGTAGATTTGTTTCCTACTCTCTCCTATAAAAGAAGGCACAATCCTAGAGTTTGGCTGCAGATCCTAGTGAGGAAGGAAAAGATCCCTAATATGTAGAAGTACTCAACGGCCTGAAATTGACAATGTGGAGGGACCTGACTTGCATTCTGTTGGGTAGCCATATTTTAACATTTAGCACATGCCTGCAATCTAATAGAAGCTTACAGAGGACAACAGTCAGAAAAATGATGCACACTTCCAAAATATGTTTACAGTGCTAGACAACAACCTGCAGATTACTCCTAAAAACAAGAGACTTTGCTGAAAAATTAATACTGTGCTCTTTAAAACAAAGACACTATTATTATTTAGGTAAGAATATAACAAAGGAATCACTTTTCTTATAAAAAGAATGATATGTTGGATATTAAGTCCGTAGGGGAAAATAACCATCATTATGCATTGTCAGACATTATTCAAACTAGCACTTCCTATAAGGTCATAACAATGTTCCATTTATAAGAAGAAAATGCCTCTATACCATGTGCTGTCTTCACAAATGTATCCCTGGCATACATCTGTGTTGGCGCTCTTGTTTACCAGTGTGGTAAGATCCATTATACAGTATGGTGTTTATTTTTTCTGTCTATTTCTCAGAGAATATTAATTGGGAGTAGGGAGAGCGTTATCATATTAAACAGTTAAGAGAATTTGTCAAGAGCAGCTCTTTGGCAAGCAATTCTGCATACTTTCCTGTTAACACAAAGTTTTGGTTTAGGACCAAAGCTAAGACTAATGTAGTATTAAGTGGAGGACTAATGAATGGAATTTAGGTCTCCAATGTATAAAGCTGAAGATTAACAAGGTGAGGATCAAATGGTGGGCAGGAAGAAGGTTGAGACAAGGGATGTTTTACATGTTTAATATTAGAAGACCAGAAAGGATAGTCTTACCCAGATTTACCTTTGAGTTATGGATTATCACAGCATTAGGAAAAAGATGGATGTAGTTGGAGAAATAAGAAGGGACATTTATACAGATCTAAGTAAAGAACAAAAAGTAAAGGACTCCTCCACTGAAAGTACTGCCAAAAAAACCCAAATAGTAAATCCAAAAGTAAGGCAAGTACTACCAAGCTGTGTATGAAGCAACTTCACTTTATTAAAACAATAAAAGCAGTATCATAAGCGCTTTTGGGTAAATCCCTACATCAGATGATAAAACACTAGTAAAAACATAGTATCTAATATAGTACAACACAGCCAATGAAAATCAATAGTTTACCCTCCTTTTTGCTGGAGTTGGTTTTAAAGGAACATCATCATTTAATCCTGGGGCTTTGTCAGCTCCCAGTCTAAGAATCCATTGCATCTCTTTTTCAGCTTCATTATACAAGTCACCCACTCTTTGACTTCTATTTACAACGCATATAACCATAAAGGCAAATACATGATCACTAGGCAATTCTATATGCTTGTACAGTGCATTATGTCCTTTTCTTAACCGTATATCTGATAGATGCTTAAAAATTCTATCTTTAAGTCTGCAATTTGTTTTTCCTACATAATATGCAGTTCACTGTTGACAATTTGCAATACAGACAACATTTTGCGTATTAAAGTCAGCATACATATTCAAAAAGTACTTATTGCTGGTATTGGGGTATATAAAACAGTTTCCTTGTGAGATGTGCTTACAGGCTTTACAATGTAAGCAAGGATAAGTTCCCGGCCAGAGAGACTGAAACAAACTTAACAAAAGGTCATAACTGGAAAACCTCAGGCCCAGATGCCATATCTAACTTCTGGCTAAAAGTATTAACATCTTTACATGAAGATTTAGCCATGAGTAAGAACTATTTGCATGCTAACCTCAAACGTCAACCTGGTTAACAACAGGAAAAACAATGCTCCTGCTAAACAGTGAACCTGCAAGCTATCCTAAAAACTATAGACCAATAATTTTCCTTCCAGTGATGTATAAATTATACACTGGAATTGATGCCGACAGAGATTTTAGTCACTTCAAAGAAAATTAATCATGGCAATAGAACAAAGGGTAACAAAAGAAAGTCATATGGAACAAAGGATCATTTTTGTTAAATAAAGTCACAATGGAAAACTGTAAAAGGGGGAAGAATCTAAGTATGGCTTGGACAGACTTTAAAAAAAGCATTTGGCAGTATCCCACATTCATGAATAAAAGAGTGCTTAAAATGTATAAGATACAGCCTACACTGATCGATTATATTACAGTGACCATGAAACAGTTGCAAACCACTTTGCAGTTAAACCATGATAAAGGACAAATTATTATTCCAGGGATAAAAATTCAAGGGGAGATATTCCAGGGTGACTCTGTCATCACCGCTCATTTTGCTTAACAGATTAGGTCATGGCTACAATTTGGCTCCCAGAAAACAACAAAGTGTAAAGACTTCTCATTTTCTTTTTGTAGATGATTTACAACTGTATAGTTCATCGGATGAGGAACAGAAAGCATAACTGCAAGTGATCAAAACTTTTTCAGATGATATAAGAATGTAATTTGATCTTGATGAATGTACAAAAGCAGGAAAGCTGCAGCAAAAAGAAAACTTCAGTTTGGGACAGGAATGTCATACATAAGAACATGAGCAAGAGGAAGGGTATAAATATTTGGGAATTGATGAAGGCTCAACAATAAAACATGAACAAATGTAAATAAAACTTAGTAAGGAATATTTCAGAAGACTAAAATTAATACCAAAAACAGCGTTGACATCTAGGAACAAAGTCCAAGCTATAAACCAATTTGCTCTTCCTGTCCTAACTTACAGTTTTCAAGTGAGTGTTCCGAAAAGGTGTTGGATAGGCTGGACAGGAAAACACAAGGTGCTTCATGCTCATCAAATGATTTATAAAAATCAGTGAATACCAAGACTATATATTCCCTCTTCTGAAGGAGGTATGGGCCTCCTCAAACTTGATTACATGTACAGATCGGCAATCTTGGGACTGCATACATATCTGCTGACCTCACAAGACCCAAATGTAGTGAAAGTTTTGAAACATGAGGAGAATAAGTCTAAGATACCTTCCCTGCTTAGTTTAGCAGAAGCATGTTGGTGTTAAGCAGGAATGGAAATCAAACCAGAAGCAGATAAAAATCAAGCAGAAACTGAATATGCCAAAAAAAAAAAGACAGGCTGTAAGGTGAAGGATCAGATGAAAGGTAAGACATGTGGAAAATGCATAAATACCTTTGCAAGTATAGAAAACGCTTGGAACTTCCTCATGTTGATCAGGATTGAATGCAGGAATGGTTATGGTGAGGTGAATTTAAACCAAAAGATGAAAGGTTAATATTAGCGGTCCAAGATACTGGGCTTCGTAGATATTGGTTTATAATGCCCATTGAACACATGCAAGAAACAGACAAATGTAGGTTTTGTAAAACAGAATTGGAAATTCACACATCTTGTTTCTGGTTTTGATGAACTAATGGCAGAAGGACTGTATACTGAAAGGCTTAATAATGCGGCAAGACTGCTGCACTGGGGATTGTGCAAACATTATAATACTGAAGTAGCTGAAAAATGCTGGAAACATGAACCATAAAGCCTTACAGAAAATGCTGAATTTTATATTGTATGGTATCACCCATTACCAACAGTTCAAACAATAGATGCAAGAAAACCAGATATACTAGTCCAGGAAAAGAAGACAAAAGTAGCATTGATGATTTAAATTGCTACACCTAGTGACTACAGTGTCCTACGTACAGAGAGACAGTCATAAAATACCAGGATTTGCAGGCAGAAATGAGAGCAGTGTGGAAGAAGGATACCAAAACAGTTTCAGTAGTAATAGGAGCAACAGGTCTTATAAAAAAAGAACTTGCAATCGTACTTAGATATGTTACCGATACATGTAATGCCATATAAATTGCAGGAGTCATTACTGCACACATTGTAGTTGCTGCAAAGAGAACTTCAGGCTAACATCAAGGATTGAAACAATACGTATTTCATGAACTTGAATCATACTTGATTTAGGAATGGGGTCCATTCCTATCATGGTATTAAAAGCCTAAAAGACTTGGAGAAATTAAAGCCATCAATTCATTTTACAACTACAGGCATTTGTTATATACCTTAAGCAGAATGCATTCAACATAAGTTTCACAATTAAATCTAACCTACTTGTGGCAGACCTCCCTGATGTCAGATTGACGGATGTATAAAATATTGCATATTTTATGCTCTTATTTACATTTGTTTCTAAATTTCTTTATATGCTGTTTCCATCTTTTGGTTACAGGTATTGCTCACACAATTTCTTCAACCACAAATAACTGTGTACATCTTTTAATGTGTCATGGCACTGACGAAACCAAATGGTGAAACCTCCATCAGTTATGAGACAGAAATGAGCACACTGTCCTTTCTAAATTTGAGTATTAATACATTTTAGAACAAAGCATTTTTTTTAACTTCTCGAGATTCTAAGACCATACTAATTTTTAATCATGAGTACATTGGGTTGATTACTGGATCTAACACAGGATTAGTGATATTTCATTCTCCTATTAAATATATTTCCTGATTTTTTAACATGAAATATTTTTTGCAAACTGTATGACACCTTTCAATTGCCACTTTTAGATTTCCTTTATAATTGGAAACCCTGAAGGTTAGCATATCCAAATAATAGCAGAACATTTATTTTCATTTTCAGTCCTCAGATTTTCTCACTTTCAAATGAGTATTTCATTATTTTTCCACTTCAGGGTGATCGTTACTATTATTTATGGAATATTTTTTCACCTAGTTAAAACTGCACTTATATGATATACAATGTCTTTGTATCTTACTATTATTACTGTTATTATAGTTTTGGTAAGCAGTACACCAAACTGGTAATACCATGCATGCTTTACACATGGATTGTTTAAGTTTGATGCCAGATTAATTTCTGAGTGTTTCAGATATTCTCTATATCATCCTTTTATTTGTTTATTTCTGAAATTCTTTCTATCTGTTGGTGACTAGTACTGATTCTGTGATTTCGTGTATCATATATAAATTTGTACAGATTTTAATGTCTCCTAACACTGACGAAGCTGAAGGGAGAAACCTAGGTCTGTTACAAGATGGAAGAGGAGAGCTGAATTTGCAATAAACTAATAAAGATACTTCAATTTGGTGCAGAATTTTATTTCCGTGTTTATATGTTTTTGATTGACGCAACTTCACTCATCCTGTGTGCGTGCTTTGAATATATATATTAAAAATCTTTTTGAAACATATCCTGTTGTAGGACTTTGAATTCAAGATGCCTTAGTTATTTGCCTTTCAATTAAGTGGTGTTCCATGAAATAGCATTTCAACCATTCTGAGCGAATGAGTTTTCAGCAAAATGGTTATTCAACCAATTGTCCCACAATAATTTACATATGTATGTATATATATCTATATATATATATATATATATATATATATATATACACACACACACACATACACATATACAAACACACACACACAAATGCACATACAGCTACATGTATACATACACATAGGAGATGACAGATCACTGTTCATCACTAGAATAACAAGAATGAATGACTTACAGCAATTAAACATGTTGAAAAGAATGGAAGGCCAACTCCAAAAATGTTTAAGTGCTTTCATTCTCTTTGTGATCACAAGAACGTCTTCAGAAATACATGAACACTCCACTTTATATCATTCCCAAATAATCACATGCATAAGTCATCTGATTAATCATTGTTAACAACACATATTCTCTTCTTTTCTAAAACGATA
Organism: Protopterus annectens; assembly: GCF_019279795.1. Classification (NCBI taxonomy): domain Eukaryota; kingdom Metazoa; phylum Chordata; order Ceratodontiformes; family Protopteridae; genus Protopterus; species Protopterus annectens. The sequence goes on from NC_056748.1 coordinate 242,192,580, forward strand.
GAGCTCAACTCTAAGAAAAACACATAAAAGTATATAATTATATATACAATACATAATTATCACAATTTCAATGTTATACTTGAGAATTTAATAAACATTTAATGTTTATAGCTTCATTTCACCCAGGCGTTTTATCCGCCGATTAAATAATCTACCACTTAACTTCCTTATATTCCAATTTGTTATTTAAATCACCTGCAAAAGCCCTTTGTAGAATGTGATCCGATACAAAAACATCATTTTTCTAAATGAACAGCAATGACCTACATGATTTGCTGAAGCATTGTTAAAAATATTATTTTCTTAATTGCTAATTGATGTATACAAATTCTACAAGACAGTTTTCTTGTCACAAAAAGCTAAATAAACAACTGTCCAAGTACTGCAAATGTATCTACCCTTAGACTAAAACTGTCTTTTATTATGTTTGAGCATATATACACACACATACATAGATATGCACAAACGCAGTGTTGCCCTGTGTTTTATTTCACAAGCAGTGAGTGTTATGTAATATCAAAGGTACAGATAGTCAAGGGGTGAAAATATCGATGACATGTTTTGTTGTGACAGGTGAATGGGGTTGGAGGGGGTGAGAGTATTTGTGCATTTGTTTGTGTGTTATGGTTAGGGTCTAGGATAAGTGTTGTATGTTTACATGTATTATAGGGTTAGGATCTAGGCAAGACAAATGAATAGAGGTAATGTTTTTATGTATATGCTTGTTTGTGTCTGTGAGTGTGTCTTGTGTGATAGTATTGATACAGGAAGGTTTTTATAAAAGTAAAGTGTAAGGTTAGGGTTGGGGGCAGGGGCTTCTTTAGGGTTAGGGTTCGCACCCATTACTAAGATGATGCTGCAGGGAAGCCTCCCCATCTTAGTAATAGGTGCTAACCCTAACACTGCTCCTTCCTCAACCCTAAAGCTTCACATTACCTTTATAAAAACCTTCTTGTAACACTACCAGTGTGTGTGTGTGTGTGTGTGTGTGTGTGTGTGTGTGTGTGTGTCACTGTATGTAGTATACCCACCTTTGATCGACAAGTACTCATTTTCTCATTTTTGAAAGAAAAAGCCAGTATTTGTGTGTACGAGTGTTTGAAACATAATTCAACCAACTACATATATATATGTGTGTGTGTGTGTGTGTGTGTGTGTGTACCTTACATATATGTTTACACACACGCACACATAGACATATGGGAGTTATTCACCTGTTGAATTGCCTCCTCATTGATGGAGTTAATGATGCTGAAATGCCATCAAGTGTTCTGGTCATCAGACTTTAAAGATATTGAATTAATGATACACTGAATGCATCTGAGCAAGATAATGCTTTTGGGATACTGCCATATTCTGAGGGTTTTGGCACTAGTGTGTGGGAGTATTTGTGCGTGTGAGTGGGTTAGGGATAGATTTAGTGCCTTGCATGTGTGTGTGCCGAATGTCTTGTATAATGGTAGTGTTAAGGTAAGGTGCAGAGTACAGGGCAGGGTTAGGGTCAGCATGTACTAGGAAGGCATTCAATCATTCCCAGTAATGCAGATACTGGTAATGCTTTTAACCATATCAAACAAGTATAGGGCTGAACTCAATTTGACTAAATTGTGAGACCTACCATTTGACAAAAACTATACCACAGAATGTAATCTCCCCTATCCAAACTCTCCAAATTGAAAAGTGCCATTTCCTTTTAAAATTCTGGTGTTACACTGTAAGATTGCAGTGTGTACATGTTTCACAACTTTAGGGTGTATATCTGTTTCTCATAGTTATATGACTAGCATAAGTATAATTAGGTAAGAGTGTGGAGGGTTGCTGCAGGACTGCACCCCTAAAAAAAAAAAAAAAAAAAAAAAAAAAAAAAAAAAAAAAAACTTTCTTTTTAGGACTGCTAGCCAGGTTCATCGTATATAAACTTGACTTAAACTTGTCAAAAAATACAGTCGGCTGGTTGTGCACAGACGTTTCACAGTAAATCCATATCAATCCCACCTTTTTAAGGTATCTTGTAATTGAATTTACCATAATTAAAATTAAATCTACAAATAAGTGATTGATTCACTCAAAGTTATAAATGATCAACTTTCAGAATAACAAAATTACATATACAATTGCTTTCTTGAGCTACACAAACTGTGTATTTGAATCTTGCTCCTAAGCAGGTTGCCATCAATAATAAGAAATGCCAGTACTGTGTTAAGTTACTCTATCACTGTCTGCAGTGGCTCAGTGCAGAGATGCTCACAGAGGTCTAAGCATCAGTAATATCTTGGTTGTGACTGCATCAGAATATAAATGGTGCCTTCTCTACTACACTCATTTTTATAGCACCAGTCAATGCCTTTTCTCATTGTTATTAAATAATTGGTTAAAATGTTGCAGCCAATGAAAAAAAATTGCTCATCCTCACTTTAACCAGACATAAAAAAGAAATAAAGAAGCAAAGTGGTTGCATAACACAGCTACACACACACACACACACACACACACACACACACACACACAAACAGTGCCACTTCCCTTTCTTTAAATTTTCATGAATGTTAAGCTCCAGACAATAACCAGCTGCTGAGTAAGGCTTAAATGGATTAAAAAAGGAAGCGAAAGGGCTGAATATAAATGCAGAAGTCAAGTCTTTGGATATCATTTTTTCTGTCTCTAAGTAAGAACATATACACTTATAAAACTTATCTTTTACATAAATCAATCAATCAAACTTAGCTAAAGTAAACCAGCCCCATTCTAGATACCCTCACAAAGTAATATTTATTCTGAATCGCTATGTCACTGTTTTTGTTCTTAATAATAATTATATTTAATAATAATAATAATAATAATAATAATTACATGCAACACCCATTTTCACTAACCTTAGAAAAACTGAACTTCAAAAACTTGATCTGCTACAATAAAACAGCGAGATTTGCCACAAACTCACCTGCTACATCTCATCACTGCCTAGCACTCAGGCAACTTAACTGGTTGGAATTCCCACCTCTCTTAAACTACACACAACTATTAATGGCCCACAAAATCCGATCTGACCCTGAAAAAATACCTGCCTTACAAACACTTCTGCAATACCATACCTCTGCCAGACTTCTTCGCTCCTTAAAAAAAACCTTATTCAAACTTATACAACTAAAAATCAACCTGGGGATTCCCTCTTTTCTAACTACATAGGTAAACTCTGAAATGCACTACCAAACACTCTCAGCTCCCCATCATCCCATACACTATTTAAAACTTCACTAAAAAACATCGTCAGTAAATGGGTATATCCATGCTCTTCCCATGGCTGACAAAGTAGCTACGCATCAATCACTTCCTGTAGTTAAATTCTATTCTCACATTTCTATTTCTACCCACTCTTCTGACATTATACAAAGCTACAGTTAAACAATATAAAACATATATACTGTTCCTATATTTCTACACTGACATAAAGTGTTGACATTCTTCTTCCATCCCAGTTGACATATTTATTGTATATTCTAACCGTTTTATTATATACTCCTAATACATTCTCAAATGTCTTTACAGAATTGTATTCTTACAGAACTATATACTAACAGTCTTACTAATATAATACTAGGGCATTCCCAAATGTCTTTTAGAAATGTATACTTAGAATCTCTAGTGTGAATTTATGTTACGTTGTGATTCCTGTTTGTATTATCTGTGTACATATTATTCCTTGTGTGTTTTGTTTATGAGTTGGAGCTTTTCTCCCCGGGCCTCCACTGAAAAGGGGCATGTACCCAGTCGGACTTTCCCGGTAAACAAATATAAAATAAATAAATAATAACATAAATAATACTAGCAGCCAAACCAGAAAAGTAAATTGGCAGCCATCTAATTTTAGGCAGTGCAGCATGGAAGAAATGTGATGAGCCAACACTGAATATGAAAGGTGCTATTTTCAAAAATGATCAGGACTTCTTTTTTAATCTAGCAACTATAGCCAAGACAACTTATTAAAAGGAAAAGATTATGGTTATGTTACTGCAAAAGAATTTAGCAATATAGTGGGGTTCAGGAAATCAAACAGGTCCTAATAATTGCTACATTATATTTCCACTTGAGAGTTAAGTTTTTATTTATTTATTTTGTTTAGCTGACTATACAATATGCAAGGGTGTTTCTTGTATTTGGGACTTTATTTACTGTATTTCAGACAGAAATCAAAAAACACACTGTAGTTCGAACCAACTCTATTGTAACACATAATTTAAAACATGGTCTAATAAGGTTTGAAAAGAAAGGCTTGAGAGGACAGGCAAGGTCAGCAAATGTGTTCCAGGAAACCAGTTAAATAAGTGCCTTTGAAAGGAGTATGTCTGAACTATGTAGATAAATGTGAGTTTACTGGCTTTATTAAAGCAATGTTAACAAAAGAGCCTCCAATCAAGATGCACAGATGCTTACTTGGAAGTAAATATGACCTACTGATTGCCAGATTCTTACAGGTGGACATCAAGCATACTTTACATTTAATCCTATGTAGCTGGCAATGGTTATATTTTTCTGATCAACAGCCTTATAACTTAAGATGATATGATGAATTTAGGCCAGTTTTCAACATTACTGTAGCCATACAGTACAGCATAAGTTTTTGGACCTGCCTACACAGTACAGCCCATACAACTTGGATTTTATTAGCAATCCAGACAATGGGAGATCCAGTGATGAAGGGATGAGAGTGAATGACACATACTTGTTCATTCATGGGGGATGAGAAACATTGTTAAAGTCACACTGGAACAGCACCATCTGGGGGGAGGCTAATAATGGACTCCAACAAAATGTTTATGAGGCTGCCTAAGAAGTACATTCACTCCAGGAGGCCATCATTGTTGTAGTGAAGCATGCACACACTTACAAAAGCTCTGGGAACCCATATTCTGCACTTAACCTGCTGGCCAGCAAGGGAGGGATTGCAGGGTACATGCAAAAAATAAAAAATAAACGTGCCAGCTGTGGATGAATGTCTGTTGGTACAAGAATATTGCATCATTCAACAAAGACGTGGCTACCAAAAGTTATTTCCTACTGGAAAGACAGTTGCCCCATGGAGTGATGTTGGATACTAAGCTAGCCAGGATGGTAGAACAAATGTATCAGTGGCTGCGGGGGGGGGGGGGGTTGGGGGGTCAGTAAGTCAAAGCTGGCTGCTGGAAATGGATAATATTCATTTAAAATATTTGTTTTACTGGTAAGACTAGTGCTGTTTATAAAATGTAAAGCTGATGAAATGCAAGGTTACAAAATGGTGTGAATGGTACTACTGTATGGCACAGAAACCTAGGCAGACAAGGCAGAATAGTTAAAGAAGCCAGATGTGATGAAGATTAAGTGACTGAGTGGTATGACGAAATAAGGACATCAGGGCAGAAGTCAGAATACTGCCAATTGCAGAGAAGATCAAAAGAACAGATTACTGTAGTTCAGGGACATGTGCCAGAAAGCAGAAGGCAATCTGATGAAGATGATTTGGGAGAGACAAGAAGAAGGCATGAGAAAATGAGAGCATTCAGCAAAGAGATAGACAGAATGCATTAGAGAAGACCTGTGACAGTCAGGCCTAACCAATGAAGAAGTTAGGAAAGTGGCACTGAATCCAGAATAATGGTGACAGTTAATACAACAACCCAACCTCGTGAAAAAAATGTGTGTGTGTGTGTGTATGGGGGGGACTGATTGATTATGAAATATGAAAACATGTTCTGTAGGAGCATATCTGTCTACAGTTACACAAGTGAAGTCACAGATACTTAAAAATGATACAGCAGTCCCCATTTACTCAGCATTTTGTTTTTCTACTGTTTGTGTAGCCATGATGTGTCTGTGTGTGTGTGTGTGTGTATATGAAAACTGGGGGGGGGGGTTCCTACACAAAGGAATTACAAAGTTGTTTCACTTTCCCTGCAAGACTTATTATTATAAAACAGCATCTTGAATGGTTAAAGATAATTACGTTGAAGGAAGAAAAGAATTCAAAACATAACAGAACATTTTCAGGGTATTAAGACTAAAATATTCCTTAGCTTGATTAATTTCTGCACAGCTGAAAAATTAGGATGTATCCAGTTAACTTGCTGTTGTTGTGTCTTTCGGCTTTTCCCGGTTAGGGGTCGCACAGCGGAACTCCGGTCTGCTAATGACTGGCAGTTGATTTTTATGTGCTGAGTTGCCGGCCCTAATGCACAACCTTCAACGAAGGTACGCCCATTCATGCATGTCTCCACAGAAGATGCTCTAGCTGAGAATTGAATGGGACAACATCTTGCTGTGAAGCGACAATGCTTCCGCAGCACCACCACTGCAGATCTGGGATGTATCCAGTTAACGATGTTTCTAAATTTCAATGTTAAATATATATATATATTTATGTGTGTACATAAATATATATGTATGTAAAACAGACTAAAGGCAACCTCCATTAAGTTTTAAGGCATACTAGTTTGAAAGAAACAGCTCAAAATGTTTACAATGCATATTAAGTTATGAAGGAGTTTTAGATAAATTATGGGTGCAGAATATAGATTTTCTGGAGCAAGCTAAGCAGAATATGATTCAGTATCTTTAGAGCTTTTGACTTGCTGATTGAGGCCAAATAGCAATTTGTTAAAAAAAAAACTAATGAAGTAACCATGATTCCATTAAAAACATGGTTTGCAAAGCTGGATTTGCAGGGTGAAAATGATATTTAGTTGTAAATGGAGCAAAAATTATATGGCTGTATCAGGTGCAAAAGTTACAAGGCAATGTACAACATACTTATTTTTTTTACCCCCTTGCCTACCAATCAGCAGCCTCCTCCCAAACAATATACCTTTTTGTTCCCCATCAATGAGGAAAGCGTGGGCAAGAAGAGGCCATCATTCAGCCTACTATCATCAGAGGATGGTCATTTTTCTTTCTGGTCCTTATCTCACTGTGTGCACTCATCTAAGCACTTTAAGTGCTCATGCAATGGGCTGACTGCAGAGGTCATCCCCTCCCTTCCTCAAGTGTCATCCCCCCCAAGCAGTCCTGCTCCATCGGGGAAATATGAGAAGTGTTTCCTGGTCTCCACCAGGGAAATCAAATCAACTCCATGTGCCTCTTTCTGAGCAATATCCCTCCCCCCAGGAGAGGATAGCGGGCCACACCCTTTTACTCCTCCCCATCCGTGCTTGGATCTTACAGTACAAGGGACGCTAATCGAACTCCAGTTAGCTGAGACACAGTAAGGACTCCGTTGCTCTGCATCATGCAGCCAATTTGCAATGTTCAGTATACTTAATCAGGACTCTTAACTTTGACATTAATAAAATCTGTTTCATCAGATTTTCAGAAAACTCATGTTAGGACCTCACCTCAAACTACATTGGAGTCACTGTGTAATTCAATACCAAATAGTGATCTGGATTTTGTAGTAAGCAAGGACCACCTCTCAAGGCAGAACTGTAAATGACGATACCATAGCTATCAGGTAGAGCTCTTGAGGTGACACTCAAAAATTACCCCAAAATATGAACAACTGATTTTGGCAAAGTTATCAGCAAATGAGAACAAAACTGAATCTCTGTATGTAGCTTTAGATATTATTAACAGTTGGAGGTTCGCCTTAAAACATCAGATCATGAAAGTACAGTTTTGTACCTACCATAAATGTAGATGTTCGAAGATCCACATTGCTGCAGTCCTAACACTAGGGTAGTCCGCTGTCCACGGTCGGCCCGAATATCAAAGTATAAGGCTGACGTCGGTCAGGGCGCATTTAACTGACGTCAGGACGTCAGGGTACAAATGCGCATGACCGGCGTCATATCCTCAGTCTTTTCTTGCCCCAGATGTCAGAAGACCTTAAAAAGAAAAGGTCAAAACCAAAAGACAGCAAACAAATAACCAACCACCCTTGCACTAACTATATGTACAATAGATATAATACACACAATATGTACAACCCAACCCACACAACCACCTCCAAGTACAGAGGGGAAGGAGGGAGGGCAAATTGGACTGCAGCAATGTGGATCTTCGAACATCTACATTTATGGTAGGTACAAAACTGTACTATGTTCTTCATCTCACATTGCTGCAGTCCTAACACTTGGGTAGAATCCCAAAGCAGAGATAAGGGAGGATGGCTAACTATAAGGAAGCAGGAGCTGCCAAAATGCCCTGCAAAACCGCAGTGGCAAAACCAGCCCTGGACTTAGAGTAAAGTGGCAGGTGATAATGCCTAGAGAAGGTATGCACAGAACTCCAAGTAGCTGCCTCTAAAATATCCTTGGTTGCCACTCCCCTCAAAAAAACTGTGGAAGTGGCAGTAGCCCTAGTGGAATGAGGCCTAATCCCAGCTGGAATCTCCTTGCCATGATGGGAATAACAGAAAGCAATGCAAAACCCAATCCACTTAGAAATAGTTTGTTTTGACACAGGCTTGCCCTGAGAACTCAAAGCAAAAGAAACAAACAACTGCTGAGACTGCCTGAACCCTTTAATTCTGTCCAAATAATAACGCAACTGCCTGTGTACATCCAAAGTGAGCAAAATCTTTTCCCCTTTATTTTGGGGATTTGCATAAAAAGTAGGCAAATGAATAGTCTGGTTTAAAGCCACACTAGAAACCACCTTAGGCATAAAGGAAGGATTAGTACGTAATGATACCCTATCCTTATGGAAAATCAAGAAAGGCTCAACTGCCATAAGGGCCTGCAATTCAGAAACCCTTCTTGCAGAGGTAATGGCCAATAAAAAAGCAGTCTTCCATGATAAATATTTCAACTCAGCAGTAGCTGCAGGCTCAAAAGGTTGTAGAGTGAGTTTCTCCAACACAAAATTGAGATCCCAAGCAGGAGTAGGAGCTCTTCGTGGGGGTCTGATATTCTTTGCCCTCTGAGAAATTGCTTGAACAAAGGATGAGAAAACAATGGCGGTCGCAATCATAGTGAGCTGAAATTGCTGCAGCATGAACTTTAATAGAAGAGAAGGACAAACCTTTGTCCAGTAACTCAGTAAGATATTGAAGAGCCACACTTAAATTAGGCTCAGAAACATCAAAATCCTTTGCTGCACTCCAAAATAAAAATCTCTTCCATTTATCCGCGTACACTTTCCTTGTACTAGGCCTTCTAGCTTCCAAAATCACATTCAAAACTTGTTGTGGAAGTTGAGACCTTTTATGGTTCAAAACAGAATATGCCAGGCTGTGAGGTGAAGAGAGTGAAGTTTGACATTGAGCAAATGGCTGTCTTCCTGTGACAACAGGTGTGGAATCGAAGGCAAAGCCATGGAGGCTTCCGTACTAGACTTCTCAGTAATGGGTACCAGTGCTGTCGAGGCCAATCTGGAGCTATTAAAATCATCCTTGGCTTGTCCTGTCTGGCCTTCAGAAGTACCTTTGGGAGGAGAGGCAGAGGTGGAAAGGCATATACATGAAGATTGCTCCAATTGAAAGAAAGAGCATCCATTTTCCAAGCTGTGGGATGAAACCTTTTTGTGCAAAACTTTGGCAGCTGATGGTTTAGTGGAGAAGCGAACAGATCTATGTCTGGAGTTCCCCATGACACTGTCAATTTCTGAAATACATGAGGATCCAATTTCCACTCGTGGGGATCCATAATTCGTCTGCTCAACACATCTGCTAAGGAGTTCTGTGCTCCTGGCAGAAACCTCGCCTGAAGATTGAGCTGTAAACTGAGAGCAGTCTCCCACAAAATCATTGTTTGCCTGCATAGAGGATAAGAATGCGTTCCCCCTTGCTTGTTGATGTACCACATGACAGTTGTGTTGTCTGTTAGAATCAACACCTGTCCTGGAAGAAGGAATTCCTTGAAAGCTATTAATGCAAACTGGACTGCTAACATCTCCTTCATGTTGATATGTAGATGTTGTAGTCTGACAGGCCACTTGTTTTGTATCCATTTTCCATTCAGATGAGCTCCCCAAGCTTTGTCTGAGGCATCTGTCGTTACAATCTGACTCGCCTCTGGCCGGGTCACAGAGAGTCCCTTGTTTAGGTGACATTCCTGAGCCCACCACAAAAATTCCTTCTGAATGCAAGGTATTATTGGAATGACAGTGTCCAGATCCTGGCAGTGCTGTGTCCATACATTTTTGAGATACCATTGTAGCTTCCTCATATGCAGTTTGGCATTGGGAAGCACCAGAATACAAGATGCCATGAACCCTAAGGCTTGAAGGACTGTCCTTGCAGTCAGCCCGGACTGATGAGATAGTTGATGGAAGTAAAGGGATAGACTCTTTTGTTTGTCCGGGGTTAAAAAGGCCATCTGGGCTGCTGTATTCAGTCTCACACCCAGAAAGCACATGTCTTGAGAGGGTACTAGACTGGACTTTATTTCGTTCACAGAATACCCTAGGCATCTTAGCACTGCTATCACATACTCCAAATGACGAAGAAGCTCTTCCTTTCCTTGAGCCAGAATCAGGCAGTCATCCAAATAAGGATAGATCTGTATTCCTTGTAGTCTGAAGAAAGCTATCACTGGAGCCAGAACTTTCGTGAACACTCTGGGCGCAGTAGATAAGCCAAAGGGCAATGCAGAGAACTGATAGTGAGAAGTCCCAGCTCGAAAACACAGATACTTTCTGCAACTGAGTCTGATAGGAACATGAAGGTAAGCCTCCTTGAGATCCAAAGTAACCATCCAATGATCTTTGCCCAGCAGAGGTAAAAGCTGCTGCAACGTCAACATTCTGAACTTGGGAATGTCCAGATAAGTGTTGAAGATAGATAAATCCAAAATTGGTCTCCACGTGTTCCCCTTCTTCGGTACAAGGAACAGGCGAGAATAAAATCCTAGGCCCACTTCTGGCAGAGGGACCGGCTGTATGGCCCCTAGTTGGAGCAACAGAGAAACCTGTCTGTGAGCCTCTATTCTTTGTTGAGGAGGAACGTCTGGCATGCCTTTGAAAGGAGGCAAGGTATGGAAATAAAACCTGTAGCCGTGGTGTATGATATCCAATACCCATCTGTCCTGGGTAATTAAACTCCTATTTTCTTTGAAGAGTGCCAACCGTCCTCCCAAAGATGCTGCCAGACGAGCAGGCTCTGGCAGCTGAAAAGGTAGGTCATTGGGTCTGTTTACGAAAGGACTGACCCCTGCCCTCACCCGAAGCCTGTGCAGGAGAACTCCCTGTTCTAGGCCGGAAAGAGCCCTGAGCTCTGCCCTTACCACGTCTAGATCTACCCCTAGACTGGGAATCATAAGAAGGATACGTCCACCCCTTAGTAGGCCAATTTCTACTAAACTTTGGAGGCTGGACTTGCAAAAAATCTTTAACAGTCTGCATAGACTTAGCCTTGTCTTCCATTTTCTTTAAGACTGTCTCAACAGGAGGCCCAAACAACACGTCAGATTGTAAAGGAGCATATAAAATCCTTGTTTTAACATGTTCAGACAAATTCTGATCCCTCAGCCAGGCGTGCCTGCGAAGAACAGTCCCAGTGGCAGCCACCCTAGACGAGGCCTGTACAGCATCAAAACCACATTGCAAAGAATGCTTACCCACCTGTTCAGAAACATGGACTAAATCTTGCAACTCTTTACAATCAATACCAACTGCCAGAGCATCAACCTTAGACTTCAATTGTGAAAGGAGATAGTTTTGGTATTTCAACATGTGAAACTGGCAATTCAGAGCCCTTATAGCAAGAGTGGAAGAAGTATAAACTTTCTTTCCCCATCTATCCAAGGCCCTAGCCTCCTTATCTGTAGGAACCGGATTCTTAACAACAGAAGCCTTAACACCCTTAGGCCCCTGGCTAACAGTTTCTGGGTCTGCCCTAGGACTTTTAAACAGATACTTGTGAACGTCAGGCACCCTGTAATACCTATCTGGTTTAACAGGAGCAGGAGGTAAAGAATCAGGATTAAGAGAAGCCTCTGTAAAAACATCTTCCACTACATCCAAAACAGGAGGTATAGCCAAAGGCCTATGCTGGGGTAAAACAGAAATTCCCTAAGCCTTTTCCTGGAATCAGAGAAGTCCTGACCTTCCCACTTAAAATGCTCCCTCATGGAATGAAGAGTTTCAGAAAAAAATCCTCAGGAGGAGTAGCAGAAGGAGTAGAATCATCCACATCAGAATCAGAATAAGGAGAGTACTCCTGCAAGTCTTCAGCCGAAGACTCTGAAACATCTGAAGCTTGCTCAAAACCCCCCAGCTCAGGCTCCACCCTAGGTCTCTTAGCAGGAGGGGGCATAGAACCCCTAATCAAAGTAATCAAATCTTCTGCCATTTTAAGCATATGCTTCTTGGGCATAGTACCTGAAGAGCTAGGGGTAACACCAACTGAAGCTAAACCTGGCCTGCCCCTGGGAGAAGCCTTAGTAACAGAAGGAGAGGGCCTAACCACCTTAGGAAGGGAGGGGAGTATAGTAACCTGAGAAGCCCCTTCAGCCCGACTTGCCTCCTGAGAGGCCACATCTTGCAATAATAAAGTTTCACTCTGTGAACACAAAGAAATCTCCGGTGGAGCCACCGGCTCCACCGACACCTCTAAAGAACTGGCGTCCGGCACAGACGGTTCTTCTAGCCTAGGCTTAACTGTCTTGTCCTTGCGCTTCTTCGAGGAAGCGGGCGTCGGAGCATCCGACGGCATTTTATAATTGCACCGCTTCCCAAAGACTAACCTTGCACAATCCAACCTTCTCTTTATAGTGCATTTATTAAATCTAGCACAAGAGCGACAGCCAACAACGTCGTGCTCAGGCCCTAAGCAAGGAATACACAAAGTATGATAATCTCTATGCGGTATCTGTTTCCCACAAGAAACGCAAATATGAACTTTTTCTGACATCCGGTAAATGACTGAGGCAAGAAAAAACAAAAATATTCCCCAACGGGGTACTTAGCCAACTTTGAACTCGGTCTGAAACTTCTAAATAGAAAAATCTCAGAACGCCAACCGGCACTTGCAATGCTGCTTCTGCATCGGACCATGCGGCAAAAAAGACTGAGGATATGACGCCGGTCATGCGCATTTGTACCCTGACGTCCTGACGTCAGTTAAATGCGCCCTGACCGACGTCAGCCTTATACTTTGATATTCGGGCCGACCGTGGACAGCGGACTACCCTAGTGTTAGGACTGCAGCAATGTGAGATGAAGAACATCTATCATGTTAACATCACGCAATTTCATATAATGCTTTATAATGGGTTATCCCACAAAATGGAACATGTTTTTTTTTTCAGAATTATACGACTGCCACATTTTTTGAATACAGGCTTCATTTGCAACATACTGAAAATGTATTTCAGTGTGGCTGTATGGCTATGAAACCACACACAAGGTCAAAAGAAGCCATGCTTCATCTTGAAGTCGACCAAAATAGTCTTTCTCCAAACCATCTGACTATACTACATTTGAAGATTTTCAGGCTATCTGCTGATCTTATCTCAGACTTTTATTCCACATTCTTCCTGCTCAGAATATTAAATGGTTGATTCTTACAACATATATTCCTTCCATCATATTTTACAATAAAGTTATAATTTCTTGTTAACACTGCACTGGAAATACAGTTATTACACAAAACTGTTTCGTGAGCATTTGCATCAGATCAGGTCTGCTCACAACAGTCAACAGAAAATGAAGAATAGATTTAACTTTCTCAGGCTATTTTCATAATCTAGATGTTTAATGCATGACATATATTTAAGCAATAGTTTTGGACATCTTCTGGTCAGTTGAAACTGTCCATTGTATAGGAACAAAAAGCAGATCCATATTCTTGTATACATCTTATCAAACTTTTGAAAATAATACAATCAGTATCGATAGACTTCTACATGAAAATGTAAAGGTTATATTCCTCATAACACTAAAACATTTCCTGATTTGTTTACTAATATGAGCAGCCCAGGGCAAGATCATCAGAGATCAAAACACCTAAATCAATATAAAAATCATATTTGCTGATAAACTCATTACCCAAGGCATACGGACATTCTAAAATATTACTACTGAGTTGCAAAACTTTGGTATGCGTTTTCTAAACATTAAGAAATAACATGGATATGGTCAACCATGTAAATGCTTAAATTACATTTCCAAAAAAAAAAAAAAAGACGACACTGCAGTGCTGAGTGTGCTGTCCGTCAGATGAGATATTAAATTGAGGCCCCATCTACCTGTTGGTCACAGCTCAGGTGGATATGAAAGATCCCACAGCACTTACTACAAAGATAAGGGAAGTTTCCTGGTGGCCTGTCCAAACTTCCCTTTGTCAGTATGCATACCACCTTAGGCTATTGGCCTATTGGGACTGACTCAATCAACAAAATAAAAATTAAAAAATAAATAAAAATCAATGGATGACAAAACCTTACCGAACTGCACTATAGGCACTGAAAACTGAAAACTAAGAAGCTACTGGTGTCACAAACTGGGGCAACCACTGATATCATAAGTCATGAGTAAATGACACACATCATAATGAATGAAGAGGGGCATTTTTTAAATACTTGACTGAAATTACACATGCATTTTCTGGAGGAGGATTGTTTTCTTTATTACAGAGATGGAGCAAAACAGGCCTGGGCATAAAAGATTGTTGATTAGGCTTTTCTAGTGCAAAAGCATATGGGATTAGGATCAGAAAGCAGTTCAGTAGGTAAAATAAAAAGATTTTTCAATACTATATTGAAGCAATGCTTTTTGTTTTGTATAGAATGATAACTGTCTTTATTTGAAGACAGGATACCAGCAGATAAGGCACATGGCAGAGTCAATGCTGGAAAAAGCAACAGGGGTATAGCATTTGACTGGTGATGTAAGGGTGACAGCTGCACAGTGGATGTATGTGTTAGGAATCGTCTCTGATGCAAGTCACCCCTACAAGAGTAATGTGTCCTACTCAGAACTGGATCTGTATTTGCATGTAAGACTTCTTACATAGCTCACCCATATTATCTTGCTTATCATTTGAACATCGTGTATTTTATTTGTGTTTTAACATAGAAGATTCGAGTAGGCATAGCTCATCTACCGTGAAGGCCCTGGGAGAAATGATCCACCAGAAATATTATATAAAAAAGGGGAAATTAACATGTATAGAGTGAATGAAATTCAAGTGATTATCAAGTGAAGAGATATAATAATACACTGCTAATGTTCACAATACTAACATATAAAAGTGGATTAGAAACCTCACACACTGATGTAATTAGAAGGTTTAAAATGTATAAAAATATGCACTATTATGTTTACATTATAGTTAAGTAAACAAACAACAACAAAAATAAGGTGTCCATTCTTTCCTGGCTGAAATTTGGTAAAAGAACTTCAGATAAGCCCTAATTTCATAAAAGTTTTGAAGGCTGATAAAACAATTACCCCACATTCAACTCATACCAGAGCATGTTATATAGTTTCAGATGAAATAAGTTTAATAATGAAAATCCCTCCATACAGGCTAAACAAAAAGATAAACATGAGCGGTGTTCATTGTTCATGACTACTAATTCAATTTCAGAAAGGCAACAAAACTGCTAATACAAACTGCACTGCAGTTTCTCTTCAGTTCATAATCATGCTTTACCTTAATCTTACCTGATTAAAAAAAAAGAAAAACAAATTACCCTATTCATTATTGCCTAGTACATGTTTTATTATTGTATCTACCTCTCTGTACTTATTTTGTATTAATTTAATTATGTAATGTGCGCTTTAATACTTGCTATTGTATTTAATGTAAAATAAACTTATTTGTATTCATTTACTTATGTTACGCATGCTTAAATACCTACTATTGTCTTGTCTATGTACAATGTCTTTAACTTATATGTATCAGTTGGAGCTTTTCTCTCTGGGCCTCAGCTGAAAAAGGGTCTCTGACCCAGTCAGACTTTTCCAGTCAATAAATGTTAAATAAATAAAATAGTACTCCAACTTCCCAAAGCCACTATAAACACAAAGAAAAAAAATATGCACTGCACACTGACTTGGGCTTCCCACAGAAATACAATCAAGTCCACAATTTAATAACACAAAGCAGATTAGCCATCTATAGACAGCAAGTAATGAACAGTGGTTTAACACTATATCATGCAGACTGCCAGATCCTCAGCCAAACCCTACCACAAAGCAAAACAGCAATTCACAAAGGCGAGTAGGAATATGAAAAAAACTAGAGTACTCCAGCTTAAACTGCCACAATAACCATAATGAAATCCAACCAGATAAGATGTCAGGACATAACAGCTTATAAAAAATGGAAACTAATATACAAGACAAATGGAGTTAAAATCTGTGTCACAGAAAGTTGAAAACAGAATAAAAGGTTAAAAAAGTGTACTGCAGCCAAATGCCTCCATCGTGAACTTTATAGGCTAGAGGGGAACAATATGTACAAGATATGTACATCATACATGCAATAACACACATTACATAATATGACAGCAGAAGGAGATGACTTGATTATTCAAGTCTGACCTTTATGATGCATCTATTTTGAAAATCTGGACGCCGACACTGAAGAATCACTGCTCGTCCTGGTGATGAAATATGTTAGTTTATTGTAACTCCACACGATACAAAAGACAGGGTTTAGCGCTTTCAACTGTTGCACACAGTCTTCATCAGAACAACATACTGCTAGTATTCTACTGCTTAAATACTCTACTTTTTTGAACTTAATTGAATAATTGCTCTAGTTGCCGCCAAAAACTTTAAAGACATACTAGTCACAATAGTTGATCAAGGATATCTACAGCACCTGACATTATGTATCTTGCATCAGGTATCTTGCATTTTGTGTACAATAAACAATCACTACGTATTAAGGGATGCGTAGATGTAGTTATGCACATTTACATAATGGATTTTAGACAAGATGATGTGACTCTGTTATTAGTATATTTGATCACATGCAACTAAACAATTCTGAAGATATGCATGTTGTGGATATGTATAAGGTGGTAGTGAAACATTTTGCTTTTATGTTTAGTAACTGTATATGATATTTTAATATCAACTTTTATTTTATGATTTTTACAATAGTATTTTAGTATTCAATATATATATATACATGCAATAGTTTGATAGTTTTAGATGGACTTATATATTAAATATAGTAGGGGATTATTTTATTAAATAGTATGTATATTATGAGATCTATGATAAACGGCAGGATGTATTAGAGTAGGTAATTTACAACCTATGTTATTTTGTATTAGTAGTCAATGTATGTGTTACCTATACATAGTAAAGGGTAAATTGTAGATATCCTTGATCAACTATTGTGACTAGTATGTCTTTAAAGTTTTTGGCGGCAACTAGAGCAATTATTCAATTAAGTTCAAAAAAGTAGAGTATTTAAGCAGTAGAATACTAGCAGTATGTTGTTCTGATGAAGACTGTGTACAACAGTTGAAAGCGCTAAACCCTGTCTTTTGTATCGTGTGGAGTTACAATAAACTAACATATTTCATCACCAGGACGAGCAGTGATTCTTCAGTGTCGGCGTCCAGATTTTTATTTGGTTGGTGTTCGTTCATTATTTATCTATTTTGAAAATGCCTCCTCCCACCTATAGTTGTGCAACTCCTTTGTCCTACCCCTTCTTGAAGAGCTCTGCATATCAACGATTCATCAACCATCCACTCAAGCAATCTGGTGTAAAGCTCCATAACTCTAACTACATCAGACAGTCTCCCCTCCTTTCCATGTGTTACAGTTCCACTCTTTTGTTTACCATAATGTAGCATATTGTGCAGCCAAATTATATCCATGATGTCTCCTTTAATGTCCAGTGAATACAAGGTCAGGTTCTTTAAACACTGTATACATTCCTTTTATTCTATTCCTTTGATGACTGTCATAGACATCCAATGCACATTTTCCAGTTGTTTTGCTTCCTTTCCCCTAATGGATCTTCAGAACTGTAAACCGAATTTTAGATATTTGACTAGCATGTGACAGAGAGGGAGTATATTCTCTTTATCTCATGACAAATACAAACAGAGAGTCTGCTGGTGCCTCAAGGGCCAGGATTGATTTGATGGTCACTTTCCTTACTCAATGAATGACTGAGGCAACATCATTATAAAAAATCATCAGTCACAACTATCAATAAAAGGTTACACATAAAACCTGCCCACACAGGTCAAAACAATTACAATATGAAAGGGGTCAAGCCCCCTGCAAACTCCAAGTTGGAGCAAGCCCTCCTCCATACTTCTAGTTAGCAATAGTGAAGAAAGGAGAGCTGGGAGCCATTTTGCCAAATGAATTCAAGTGAATTCCATTCAAAGGAATGAAAAGCACTAAAACCATCACTGAAGCTGTACTTTTTCCCACTGTTGTGTGACCATGGAGTTGGTATTTATAAGTTGGGGTGTGTGGGGTCCGTCTCTAGACAGGGAGGTGGATAGGAGCAAAAAACTGTTTTTCACTGAAAGTGTCTTGCAGTACACTTTTTTTTCTTTTTTAACACAGAGGGAATTTGCTTGAATATCATTAGGTAAATTGACATAAATCCTGGAGAAACTCCCCCAAACAGCACACAGATGTCTATACATCGATTACACAAACTATGATTTATGGTATACTAAACTGGTTAAGTCTGGGCACTGAGAACTTGAACTGGTTGTCAATGGCATATAGGGTGATGGCTCACTCCTAGGTCCTTTAATTCACTCTTTCTCCGAATTTATCATTACTTACTTGTGATCTTCCAGTTGTTGCGTCAAAAATGCAGATCTTATCCTTGCTGAACTCAACCTTCCTCTTCCCATCTTCTGAGGATATCTAGGTAATTTTTCAAGCTTTTCACTCATCTAGAATTGTGACCCTGTTTTTATGTCACCTATAAACTGCAGCAGTCTGTGAGATATTCTCTGTGATGCATCAGAGATAAAAGTGCTGTAAAGGGAAGATCACAACATTGATCCATGCTGGACTCCAGAGTTACTTCCATCATCCATAAGCATCATCATCGAAGTTCTTCCTACAGCCATTCCATGTAGTTCAAATGTTTCTGCCCTTATCCTATTATTTACCTTAACAAGTTGTCTTTGATGTGGTCCAGAGATAAAGGCCTTACTGAGGTTCACAGACTTAATATAGGAAGTCCCTCATCTAGTCCAACTGATACCCATTCACAGAAATGCAGATATTGGCTGATAACTTTTTGGCAGAAAATCCTGTTAGAGTCCTTAAGTTTCCTGCCTTTGACAAAAGGTCTCCCTCATTTTTCTCGGATATCCTCTTCATCACTATCGTCTATACACTATACAACTTTAATGCTAATGATCTAATTATAATGATTTGCCTACAATGTGACACACACACATCTTTTAAAGTGGTTTCAGCTTGAATAACATCTCAAAAAGGGCAGACCACCTGTGAAACGATGATACACTATAAAGGTAAAAACAGTATAGAGTGAATGTTTAAATAACACTATTACAGATGATCAGTGATGGGAATGTATCTTAATCCTAGATATGCAACAAAATTGTAGAAATTTATAAGTTTTTCATGGGAATATTTGCACAAATATTTCTACACTCCTACAAGATTTGAAAAAAAAAATGTTCCCACAGACAAAAGGCATATGTTGGAAATCCGATGGTTCAGACAGAGATTCTTCAGAGCATATATTTTGAGAATATAAGGAATTGATTCATTACAAACAAAATGACTTGAATAATACGCTCCGTCTTATGCTTGGAGGAGACTGTAAGTACAGTGTAGTGATGTTTTTGTTGAACTGGTGTAAAACGTACTAACAGGGTGAAGGCACTGATAGTCACTATCAACACTGAACCCAAGAAAGCGATATTTAGAAAATGGAAAATCAAAAACAAACCATGAGTAACAGAGGTGAAAAAGACTACAGAGATTAGAAATACGGACTAAGAATTATTAGACATCAAAAACAGAACTTAATAGTAAAAAATGGTCTGTATGGAATATTGAAGTTGAAGAACATGTTAACACGTGAAAAAGTATGCTCTCTAGTGAAATGTTGACACTCAGAATGCTGAGTGCCAAAACACTAAAAAAAAAAAAAAAAAAAGAGAGAAAGAAAACACGGGAGGAGATTGAATTTCAGAAAATGCTCTTATTTAAATTTCTTTTTGCAGGGGGAGTCAAGCCCACCATGCGTGCCCCCCCCCCAAATTACATATACCAACTCTGACACTGTCATGCCTCACAGTAAAGGGAATATTCTGAGAAATGGCATCTCAGACTTAGTATATGTAAGTCTGATCTTTCAGCCTTTCATTCTCCATATTTTGGGACTCGGTCTAACAGGTACCAACATTTCGAATGGTTACCAATAAAGCACCCAAGATGTATATCTATTTAATAAAGTAGAGGCCAATATAAGATGAAAAGTCATTGGCCCTGTTGCTAAGGTTTGTAATATAGTGAAAATAAAACAGTAACATCACTAATTAAGTCCTGATTTCAAATGATGCTATAAATAGTTATTTGTGTTTAGCTATTTTTGTTTAATAAGCAATGTAAGGTCAAACATGGAACTGAGGCCGGATAGAATGTGTGATTGTGATAGTGAAGTTGTATGCTTAATGGCAGGTTATTGATACTTAAATGTAAACACAGACTGCCTGACATGAGGCAAGTTTATTAGTAGTGTATAAACATATACTTATGCAATGGTTATAACAAGTGTACCATGCATAAAGATTACACAGTAAGTCAAACTGAAAATGTGTTTACTATTTTTATTGCTTATAAAAAAGGGTAGACCCCATTGACAAATGTTGGCCAATGAGACAATGCATTGTTCCAGAAGTGAAGTATAATTGCAGAACTCAATAAATCCTACTGCAGAAGTTAAGAAATATATCTGCATTCAAGTGTTTATGTTTTGGAAAGTAAACATTTTCAGTGGATAAATAATTCAACAATTTTGCCATAAGGATAATTAGCACAAAACTGGAAGGTTTTGATCCAGAAAATTGATTTTCAACTCACTGCACATGGATTATTTGAGAAACATGAAAAAGTATGCTGTGTTACATTCCTGTCTTTTTCCTAGGAAAGAAGCTTTTTAGGTATTTAACTCATTCACTTTTTTTTGAAAAGTTAGTGTGAAGTTAGAAAGATCCCGCGGTAGTGGTGCTGCGGTAGCGTTGTCACCTCACAGCAAGACATTGTCCCGTTCGATTCTCAACTAGAGCGTCTTCTGTGTGGAGGCATGTGTGAATGGACATGCCTTCGTTGAAGGTTATGCGTCAGGGCTGGTAACTCGGCATGTAAAAATCCACTACCAAACATTAGCGGACCGGAGTTTCGCTGTGGCGGCCCCTAACCAGGATAAGCCAAAAGACACATCAAGTGTGAAGTTAGAAAGAATTTGCCATTTAAAATTTACAAGGGCATAAAGACATACATAGACAATAAATATTTATGTTGCTGAGGTAAAGAACAACATTAAATAATATAAATTTTGTAAGCTGCATTATTTAATAGTAAAACAAAGACTAGTTTGTTTATGCTACATGAAATGATGAAACAAGGGATAGGTTATTAAGAGAAAGAGATATAACCTTATCCAAAAGCTGTGGATGCTTGCACAGCTAGTGAAATTATTAGTAGATAGTGAAATAATTAACTAGGAGAAAAGATGTGTGTGTAATAAACAAACAGTCAAAGAAAAAGGCCACAATGAGAGAAAAAAAGGTGAGAATGTGCTGCAGCAGTAAATGATGCAATGGAAATATATGTGAGAAACATGAAGTCCAGAAAAAATGCAGTTAAAATTCAATCTTCATACTGCAGATATGGCTATAAGAATAAAAAGTGTCCAGTGTTCAAGCAATCTTACAAAATTGTTTCTTAAAATGAACATTCTGCTAAGAAGTCTGAAAACAAGGACAAGTGTTTTGAAAAGGAATTGTATAGTGCTGGGCAGACATGTGAAGGTGTGCAATTTGAACTATAAAAATTAAATGGCTCAATACAGCAAATTCTGGCAGACAAGAATACAATTCAAATTACTAAAAAGAAATGATGAGAATTAATAAGGAGAATACTGAATTTAACCTATACTTGGATACCAAGTGTAATATTTTCTCTGAAAATATTTTCAAAACACTAGGACTACAAAATACTTAAGACACTTATATGTAAATTGCTAACATATTCTATCATCCAGATGGCAACAATGAATCAAAAATTGCCGATTCAAGAATAAAAAAAAATGCGACAAATAATTTTTCAAACTGTAGCAACATAAAGAAGTTAATTTACCTAATCTGGGGGTTTGTTTAGCTTGTGAGAAGCTAAGAATGGCAAAATAAATCCAAAATATAAAATCAAACAGTGCATGTGTACAAAAATGACAGTCACATAGACATCTTGAATACTGCACATAGTTATAAGAATGCTTTTTTGAATAACTAATGGACATGTATCCAGCCAGACTAGCCCGGTTAACAAATGTAAAATAAATAAATAAATAAATAAATCTCTTCACTGCCTTAAGAAGTCTGCCAGTGGAATGATACACAGCAAGTTAGTGCTGTTATTGTTGCAGTGATAAATCTAAACTCATGTCTTTAGGACAGATGGCCTGCACTGCCATGGTACATTGGTTTTCATGAAGGACTGTGGACCCAAGGTAATCACCGATTTTTCTGTGTCCTCTGAAAGGACTTTTGTCAGGGATACCAAAACAAACTCAGGTGGTATCAGCTTCTGCCTGAAATCAGAGATTCCTGGAAGGGGAACTCAAACAAATGGATGCTATACTTTCTTCAGCAAAAAGAGGCAGGTGTAGGCAGGTATGATAATGCACAGCTATTTGGATCTCTGCCAAATTTTATTATGCTCGTCAGCAGACCATTTGGAAGCTAGTGCAACACTTCGGCCATTTCGATCATGATATTACACTAAAAGTAAACTCTGTCATATAATTCAATATCTTCTTGGCCAGGGTTAATAATGCAAAACCTTTCTTTCCAAAGCAGTCCACAACACATGACCCCTTGTTCAGGAGGATAATTTCTATATTTTGCAGATATGAAAACTTTTTCAGAGCTGAACAGAAATATGATAATTATCTCAGAATATTTCATTCTGGGCTTACTGCAATCAGAAGGCAGCACTGGGGAAGATGATACGTACAAATGACCTTTGTAGGTACAAAAGCTGATATATCCGGGTAGACATATGTTGCCTCAATAATGCCATGAAACATGGGCATCAACAATGGAAACCATCCAAGGGGTATGCTCATGTACTAGACAAATTTTATATAGTCATTAACAAGGACAAAAAAAAATCACTTCACTTTCTTTGTCATAAGCATTAGAAAATCAAAATGCTGGGTTATTCAGACAAGATGAACACTGTCCATCTCTTCATTTACAGGGGGAGGGGTGATGGTTATGGGTGCACTTTGCACTGTATCCCAAATCTGAGATAAAGAACTCAAATGTTCATGAGTTTGCATGTTGTGCTTGTTAAGTGGGTAACAAGGGCTTCTGAAGGTAGTCCATTCCCATAGAAAATAACTCAGACTGGACATGGCTTTCTCAGGTGCTGGGAACAGCTGGGCGCCTGTTTAATGTCTGAGGGAGAGCAAGGTTTTCCTTTTCTCTTCTTCTCTTCCTCCACAAGGACTTTTTGAAGTGCTTGCAGGGCCAATCTGATGGCCACTAGCATCATCTATTCAGATAAACTGTACACTCACTGGAAGAGTGACCTGCAGTGGTGCCACATTGATCTGCTCAGAGAGTGTGAGGCACAAGTTAGAAGGAGAGAGAGAAAGACAGAAACAGAGATTTACTGTAAGCATTTTATTACTATCATCTGCTCCTATACTTTCAACAGTTTCACCATTGTACTGAGTTCTTCCTACTTTGTCATTCAATTGCTAAGGAACAGCAAGTAAAATTGGAGGGATGTCACAGGAGGCAAGTGTGCCTCTCCTGGCAATGGGGTGAATATACTATGTACATCACTGTACTACACATTTATAATGTTAGGTGTAACATATGTGTGTAAACCATTGTGCTCTCTTTGTTTTCCTCTTCCTGTTGCATCCGGTAGAACACTATGTGGCCCGCAACTGCTCACGTATGTATCAGGAGCTGCATAGTGGTGATACTCTGAGAAAACATGTGCATTGTGACTAAGGGGTACCACATTATAGAAGTATTATTGGGCAGATTCAGTAAATGTATCAATGTGCACATGATCACAGTGTCCAGCTGTACTGGTGGCAGAGGATCCACGGCAGTTACCTCTGCATGTATAGGCCAATGTCTCTGGTGTTGAGTCACCAAGCCTGTTTCTCCAGAGGGGGGCACAGGTCACCCAGTGGAAGGCAATCCATACGGCTCACTGTTGACCTCTATGACCACTAATTAGGAGAGGGGCAGAAGCCATTCTTCTGATAATGACCTGCGGACATCCCCTGTGATTTCTTGTAGCAGCTGCACACCCTAATATCTCTTGCAATTAGTTGGACATCTAGCACACCACTATGGAGTGTTTCCTGGCATGGTATGGCATGATCAAACACTAAGCCACTGGAAGAAAAGGATACACATGACATCAGCCAAGAAGGTGACTGATACTTGTGCTGCTTAGTGTCTGGGCTGGTCTGGAATCCACCATGTACCTTGCTCTATATACCCCATCCTTATATTTAACTACCTTATCTGCCATTCCCTATACCCTGTTTGTTGTCCAGTCCTCCTCCTCCTCATTGTCTCCAACCCTTGTCTGTCTCTCTATGCCCATTCCTGTTGTCTCCACCTTTTCTCTCATTACGACTTGGTGTATGTCTACATTTCATATTTTTTCTGCCCCCACACCATCCCCTTCTCTCCATCACTCCCAGAACTATTGCTCTCTAGTTTCTCCAGCTACTCTTCATCATCTTTTACAGAAAATTAAAGTCTTCCTCACAAAAACAAAAAAAAATGCTTTTCTTACCCTGAACTATCATCCTTAATGGCCACCCTTGTGGGTTTTTTTTCTGCTGATTGTTGGTTACTCTTTTCTAACTGCCCTGTTTTCCCTCTTCCTCCTGCTTTATATGATGACCCGGGATGGCATTTTGCTGTGTTGGTCCTCCTTGGACTGTCTGCTACTAAACATGTGGCAATAATGTAATGCTTCACAGCACACTTCAGCATGTATACCCTTCAGCATGCTCAGCCATACTTGTCTGCCTTTCCTATGACATCAATTTGACTGTGCACATTTTACAAGTGTAACTCCTCCAATGAGCCTGCCTAATGCTACTTTGCCATATAATGTAGCTCCACCGAGTAATTATGCATTCTTCTCTTAGAGTGCCAGCACTATGAAAGCTTTGATACATTTCTGAGCAGCTATGGGCCACACTGCACTCTATGGGGTGCTTGAAATTCAGCTCTGTCCAGGTGTGAAGCTCTTGTCTTTGAATTCCAGCCATGATTTGGTAGTTTACAACACTACATACACAGACAATAAACATTATAAAAGAACATTTAAAAAACATTCATAAATGTATTCATGTTTTTGAGATCCACATTATCTCAAATTAATTAGACTTATTATCTTAAGGGACAATTTCCATAATATGGCTAGCAAATACTCCAAACCTTGCAAAGCACTACAAACTGCATGAAATAGAAGTTATGTCCTTACCATAACGTTCCATGTGGAGTGTTCATCTCGCCTTTGTTCTTACACATGGGTTCGGAGCCGATCCTCGGCTCCGTCGGCCGCTGCAAGCTCTGCATCGAGAAGAAGCTCGAGACAATCTAATACCCACAATCCCCCTCTGCCTTTACCTCAGATCTAGTTTGCAAGCAAACCAGTCTCCAGAGAGAGCACACTCATGCTTACATCACATATGCACAGAACTAAGAGTCTATATATATATATATATATATATATATATATATATATATATAGACATATATACATCTATATACATGTCAAGTATATACACAACAACTGCAAAGCAGAAGCAGAATGCCCAGGCCAGGCACCAAAACTGAACGTTCTTCCTAAGGGCGGGAGGGTGGGAATGTAAGAACAAAGGTGAGATGAACACTCCACATGGAACGTTATGGTAAGGACATAACTTCTATATGTGATAGTGTTCAATCTCGCCGTTTGTTCTTACACATGGGTAGCGTCCCTAGCTCCTTGTTCCTGAGGAACTCACGGAAGGACGTTCTTGAGCACAGTGGAACCAAAGGTTGCCCTGTCCCTAGAAACCTTGTCTACCTTATAATGAGAAATGAATGTATGTGGTTTAGACCAAGTAGCAGCCGCACAAATAGCGTCTAGTGGTAGGCGGGCTGCATGAGCCAGGGATGTAGACACTGATCTTGTGGAATGTCCTTTGGGTTTGTGCAAAAGAGTTTGATTTGAAGAATCATAGACATAGATTATACAATCCGTTAACCACTTAGAAAGAGTTCTTTTGGTAACCGCTACTCCTTTCTTGTTATCAGCAAAGGCCACAAAAAGTTGATCAGTTTTTCTGTGATCTTTTGTTCTATCCAAGTAAAACCTTAGCTGTCTGTGAACATCTAATTTGTGCAACATATACTCCATTTTGTTGGAGTGATTCTTGAAGAAGGTGGGTAATTCAATGGACTGATTAATATTATTAATAGAACAAACTTTAGGAAGGAAGGATGAATTAGTTCGAAGAGAAACTCTGTCAGAGTGAAAGATTAAATAAGGGTGCTTAATGGAAAGAGCTTGAAGTTCAGATACTCGCCTGGCGGATGTAATGGCTACCAAAAAGAGAGTCTTCCAAGACAAAAATTTTAATGGACAAGAGGAGGCTGGTTCAAAGGGGGGCAACATTAATTTAGATAACAATAAGTTTAGACTCCAAGGTGACGTAGGAGATCTAATTGGTGGTCTAATATGAAAAGCCCCTTTTAAAAAGGCTTTACAAAGTCTGTGGGCCATAACAGGAGCCCCACATTCTTCCACATGGAAATTAGAAATGGCAGCCAATTGAACTCTTAATGTGGCAGGAGAAGCACCCTGATGGAACAAACTCTAATATTTTATTCAACGGAGCTATAAAAGGATCCACTTGCTGTGTATTCGCCCAGAATACAAAGCGCTTCCATTTACTAGAATATGTTTTAGTAGTGGAAGCTTTATGAGAAGCCACCAATATATTCTGAACTGCAGGCGAAAGATGATCAGACCTGGCTAAGTTGGGAATTGGAGCAGCCAAGCTGCTAGATGGAGGGACAAGAGCGCGGGATGGGGAGCCCCTGACGAGTGAGTCAATAGATCTGGCTCTGGGTCCAGGATCCAGGGTCCCCGAATGCAGTGTGTCTTCAGGAAGGGAAACCAAATTTGACGAGGCCAGAATGGGGCAATGAGGATTATTGTCCTGTGTAGGTTTCTGGCTTTCTGGAGAAACTTTGATATCAGAGGAAAAGGAGGAAATGCGTACAGGAGTCCCGGGGGCCAATCGTGAATCAGTGCGTCCCTGGGGACTTCCCCTGGAGGGGGTAATAGGGCAAAGTAGCTTCTGCATTTGGCGTTCATTGGAGACGCAAACAGATCGCAGGAAGGCTGGCCCCACGTGCGAAAAATCTTTTTCGCAACTGACTGTTTTAGGGACCACTCGTGCGGTAACAGAATTGCTCTGCTCAGCCTGTCGGCTATGACGTTGGATGACCCCAGGATGTGCGTTGCTATTAGAAAGCGACCCGTGGACTCCGCCCATTGCCAGATTCTCATGGCCTCTCTGCATAACTGATAGGACTTGGTTCCCCTTTGTTTGTTTATGTACCAGACTACCGACATGTTGTCCGTCTGAACTGCAATAGTTCCCAGAGGAAGAAGGGGAGCAAAGTGTTGCAACGCTAGAAACACTGCCCTCAACTCTAGAACATTGATGTGCAGATTGTACTCCAAATTGGTCCACTCGCCTTGGACTGTCTGTCCCTGAAAGATGCCCCCCCACCCTATCAGGGAAGCGTCCGTGGTCACCGTAACTGTAGGCGTGGGTAGCACAAATGGTCTCCCCTTGGAAAGGTTGCACGTTTGAAGCCACCATTTTAGGTGTGTTTTGCATGTGTTTGTTATAAGAATCTCGTGTGTTAGAGGTAGTTGTTGGAACGACCATTGCACAAACAGTAGCCATTGTAGGACTCTCATGTGCAGCCTTCCCAAGGGTATTGCAATAAGAGAAGCTGACATGAGTCCCAAAACCTTCAGTACCAGTCTTGCTGGGGATTTCCTGGACAAGAGAAGAAGACGTATGTGAGTCTGAAGTGAAAGTATCCTTTCTGGAGGAAGTCTTAGAATTAACTGACGTGTGTTTAATTCCGCTCCTATGAACAAGATACTCTGTGATGGCTGAAGTAAGGATTTTCCGAAGTTTACGGAAATTCCTAGGTGAACACACAGTTGAAGAGTATAGTCTCTGGCCTGTAGTAGTTGACGCTGGGTGGTGGCAGAAAGGAGCCAGTCGTCCAGATACGGAAACACCTGGAATCCTTGGCGTCTCAAGTGAGACGCTACCACTGCCATGCATTTGGTGAAGACCCTGGGGGCTGAGGTCAGACCAAAGGGCAGGGCTCGAAATTGAAAGTGACTGGCCCCCAGCCGGAAGCGCAAATGATCTCTGGATGCCCTGGCCATTTTGATGTGGTAGTACGCGTCCTTCAGATCTATTGAGCACATCCAGTCGTCCTTCTGTAAGAATGGAAGAATCGATTGAAGCGTGACCATTCAGAACTTTTCTTTTTTGACGAAGGTATTGAGGTCGCTTAGGTCCAGAATGGGCCTCCAGTCCCCTGTTTTCTTTGGAACTAAAAAGAACCTTGAGTAAGTCCCGAATCCTTGCCGGTCCGCTGGGACTGGTTGGATGACTCTTTTTTCTAGCAGCTTTGAAATTTCTATAGCTGCTGGCTCTCGCAGATGGGGCGGTACATCTGGGAGTCTTTTCTTTGGAATGGGATGGGATAGAAAGGGTATGTTGTAACCTCTGGTAACCACGCTTTTTACCCACTTGTCTGTAGTTATGTTTTGCCAGGCCTGAGGGTATAAAGCTAAGCGACCGCCGACTGCCTCCAGAGCAGGACAGTCGGGCCTCCTCTCAGGAGTGCTGGAAAGGTTTACCAGGGAGTGTATCCCTGTCACCTTGATGCTGCGGACCCCCTCTGCCACCAGGGCGGCATCTTCCACCTCTGCCCCCTCCTCTGCCTCTAGAAGGGGCATCACCCTGTGTGCCTGGGAAAGATCCTTGGGGTTTTCGAAACCACATTTTTCCACCAAGTTGCCCTTTGGGGTACGGTCTGGTTGGGGTGGAAAAACGGACTCCGACAGCAGACAGAGTCTTTCCCTCCTGTTCACACCGGGTAAGGGTCTCCTTTACTTTGGGGCCAAAGAGAGTGGCACCGTCAAATGGGGCGTTAGTAAAGGAAGACTTGAAGGCTTCCGCAAATGAACATAAGCGCATCCAGGATTGTCTGCCAAGAGCAATCGCTGAAGCTGCTGCCCTACTCGAACCTTCGGCTGTGTAAGAAATCAGCCTCATGGACGAATTCACAATGGATGTAAGGGTATTAAGTTGCGCTGTCACTTTCTCTGAGACAGCAGCATCTGTAGTACCCTGGAGGGTATCTCCCAACTCTTTGACTAGATCCCTCTGTAGTCGTGTAAAATGGGTCAAATAGTTCAGGGATCGCATGGAAAAAGCCGCTGAACTAAAAATGCACTTCCCATACCTGTCCATAGTCCTAGAATCTTTATTAGGGGATGGACAGATGAGGAAGATTCCGACATCTCCTTTTTCGTGGCCGCTGCCACCACCATAGCGTCCACTGGAACTCCTTTTGTTAAGTAGGTCTTGTCCTGAGGTGCAGTGATATACTTATTGGGTTTCCTTGGGACTGGTTCCACTGTGTCAGGAGCCTCCCACGCCCTTCGAGCAATAAGTTCCATTAATTCGTCGAAGGGCGGAGTGACCCAGGAGGAAGAAGGACGAGCACCGAATGCCTTCAGCAAAACTGACTCATCCTCAGAAGGAGGAAGGGAGTGCCAGTCACCTCTCTGTTTCAGGATCTCCAATATGTCCGAAAAAGAGACATCTTCTGAAGGTGACTTAGGGGACCCTTCTGACTCATCTAAGTCAGTATCGGATGTCAAGGATTCTTGTGGAGAATCCAAGTGTCTCCTCTTACACAATCTTTTCCTAGGGACTTCTTCGTGGGGAGCATCCGAAGAAGCCTCCGAGGAAGAGGGGCACCCTCCAGGGTGGCTGAGACACTGGTGCTCGGCGCTTGGATGTGGCCGTGGGTGCAGAGGAGGATAACGGCCCTTTATGGGGAGGAGAGGTTGCTTCCACTGATGTGGTTGTCTGGGTAGACAACACCTTCCTCATTAGGTCGAAGGCCCCGGGTCCTGAATCGAAGAATCTCCGGTTCGAAGAAATGGGAAGAATCCCGAAACAGGCACGAAGGCATCGACCCGAGGACGGAGCGAATCGATCCGCCGAGGCCCGAGGGAAGAGTCGGAACCGAAGCGTCGGTTCGACTCGGCCCCGGAACCAAGGACAGATCGTCGGCTCGAGACTCCGGTACCGGGTCCGATGGAGTCGAGGTGAGAGGAACAGACCGAGAAAAGGACGGTTCTGGACCCGAGGGCTCCACAATCAGAAGATCAACCTCTTCCGGCTCCAAGGACTGGACAGGTCTCGGAGGAGGAATGGATGGAGACAATGGGAGGCCTTCAAGTTTCGACACCAACTGGGTGGAAACTGAAATAAGTTTGGACAGGGCCGAATGCTCCAATAACTTCTGCACCACACGATCCACATCGACATCGGAGAGTTTGGAAGAAGAACGGGTCGAAGGAACCGAAGACGGCGCCAACCTCAATAAAGTCGATGGAGGGAGCTCCATCACCGTTTCCAAGACTCGAGGCTCAGGAACCGACACCAGTTGAACACTCGGCCCCGAAGTCTGTGGAACCGGTGATCTAACTTTACTCGAAGAGCTCGGAGCCGATGACTTGGGCTCCGACGTCTTCGATTCCTTCGAGGATTTCGATGCCTGGTCAGAAGCATCCAGAGCCTCCTGAAAGGAAGGTTTTAATAATCCTCTGTCCATGAGTTTCCTGTGCCTATCTGTCATGACCCTCCCACTAAAAGAGTGACAGATAGAACAGTCCTCTTGTAAGTGGAGAGGGCCAAGGCAGTAGACACAGGAACTATGGTTGTCAGTCACTGACATTTTTTGGCCACACTGACAACGCTTAAAACCTGATTTCACTTTATCAGACATTTTACAAGTAAGATAAGTCCAGTATAAGAGTCAAATCCGGTGAAAAAAAGTCAAATCCGATTTAAATGTCAAGTCCGGTTGTCAAATTTAAGTAGGGTTGGTAGGCCCCGAAAAACTCTAACCAATTAATAAACTTAACGGTACCGAGAATTCAACCTACTCTACACACATACACTCAGTATATCAAAAATTACTATTAGAACAAAATTTTTCAATAAAATATAACAAAAATAAGTTATATCTTATCTCAAGATGCTCGAGCTAGCTCCCAGCGATGCGAACGCAGCAGCGGCAAACTAGATCTGAGGTAAAGGCAGAGGGGGATTCTGGGTATTAGATTGTCTCGAGCTTCTTCTCGATGCAGAGCTTGCAAGCGGCCGACACGGAGCCGAGGATCGGCTCCGAACCCATGTGTAAGAACAAACGGCGAGATTGAACACTATCACATTACATTTTAAACATGATTGGAATGTTAGAGAAAGTTTACCTGCCAATCAATTTGGATACCCACCTTAATATGTTTAGTTGTGACATCTGTTAAAATTATGTAGCCATCATTCAACATTTGAGATTACAATATCTATAAAAAGAAGCGTAAACTCTTGAAAAATAGACAAAGGTGCTCCGACAAGCCACAAATTCGAAAATAACTGAAACGCACTTTTATTCACCAAGTAAGAGAAACAGCGTTTTCGCTCCTGCAAAAGCGGAAGCTTCATCAGCATTAAAAGAGCACAAGCTCACAAATTTTTAAAACCTTCACTAGTGACCAGTTGTTGATGTCACTTCCTGATTAATGTACAAAAAGTGCAATTAAAGCAGTATACCATAGCATAAATAAAGTATTTAAAAATATATGTAAAATATATCTAAAAAAGTATATAATGCAAGCAAATAAATAAACTCAACTTAACAACAACCCTACCTATATGAATACAAATAAACAAAAAACAGTTAGTCTCACAGAAATGTATAAAGGTTAAATAACATTTCGCCAACCACAATAAATACGTGTCCAAAACGTCAATCAAAATAGAAATAAAAAATAAAAAATGTAGCCATAGAACACTTGTAAAAATACTACAAGTTGAAACGGTTCAACAATTCCTTTTAGGAAAGTCAATTGGAAACATGGATTGTAAAGCCCAAATTACCTAAGGTAACTTCTATACTTTAAGATAGATGCAATATTACAATTGTCATTGAGTCCAGGATAGGAAAAAGCATCTAACTGAAGTTGCCACTCTAACTCACGGGTCTCTAAAATTAGAGATTGCGGGCCGCCCCTAATGTCAAGCTTAATGTTGTCTATGCCCATAAATTGAAAGTTGTGACGACTATTACTCAAAATATGTTTAGAAAGGGCATTGTCACTTCTCTTGTTCTTAATCGCATAAATATGTTGGTAAATACGGTCGCGGAATCGCCGGTCCATTTAGGATTTGCTACAGAGAAACAAAGCAATTGATTTTATGGTTAGACAAAAAGGTACCCACATTTGTGGGAGTTGTAAATGGTGCAGATTCCTCCGGGTAGGAAATTCTTTTTCTATTGGTAAGAGGAAATATTTTGTCAACCATAAGATCAACTGCAACACTAGATCTATAGTCTATTTAGCCCTTTGTGAATGCTGCCCTGCATTTTATGTTGGTAAAACGGACCGGCGATTCCGCGACCGTATTTACCAACATATTTATGCGATTAAGAACAAGAGAAGTGACAATGCCCTTTCTAAACATATTTTGAGTAATAGTGGTCACAGCTTTCAATTTATGGGCATAGACAACATTAAGCTTGACATTAGGGGCGGCCCGCAATCTCTAATTTTAGAGACCCGTGAGTTAGAGTGGCAACTTCAGTTAGATGCTTTTTCCTATCCTGGACTCAATGACAATTGTAATATTGCATCTATCTTAAAGTATAGAAGTTACCTTAGGTAATTTGGGCTTTACAATCCATGTTTCCAATTGACTTTCCTAAAAGGAATGGTTGAACCGTTTCAACTTGTAGTATTTTTACAAGTGTTCTATGGCTACATTTTTTATTTTTTATTTCTATTTTGATTGACGTTTTGGACACGCATTTATTGTGGTTGGCGAAATGTTATTTAACCTTTATACATTTCTGTGAGACTAACTGTTTTTTGTTTATTTGTATTCATATAGGTAGGGTTGTTGTTAAGTTGAGTTTATTTATTTGCTTGCATTATATACTTTTTTAGATATACTTTACATATATTTTTAAATACTTTATTTATGTTATGGTATACTACTTTAATTGCACTTTTTGTACATTAATCAGGAAGTGACATCAACAACTGGTCGCTAGTGAAGGTTTTAAAAATTTGTGAGCTTGTGCTCTTTTAATGCTGATGAAGCTTCCGCTTTTGCAGGAGCGAAAACGCTGTTTCTCTTACTTGGTGAATAAAAGTGCGTTTCAGTTATTTTCGAATTTGTGGCTTGTCGGAGCACCTTTGTCTGTTTTTCAAGAGATTACAATATCTGATATAGATATAATGTGATCAAATTAATCATTTCAACTTATTTTTATACTTTTATACACTTTAACTACATGTTTTTGTACATAGAAGATAGTTTTCACAAGCTTTTTTCCTTACACACATAGTTGTATATAGTTATGTTGGTTGTTTTAGTTTCATTTTTTGCTGACATATATTTCATTATATTGTGATTTTTATGCTATATAAACTGTTCAAACAAATCATTTTGGGGAAAATTGTTAAAGGAAAGTGTGAAGAAATCTTACATTCTCATTAGGAGTATCCGAATTCAAAGCAGGTACTATAAACGAGATAAAACATTTTTATAAAGAATCATAAAACTCACCAGTTACTTATGTCAGCGCTCAATATAGACAGTAACACCCCCACAATACTGGAGTGCATGGGAGCTTTCACCCTCCAAAAAAAGAGCTTAAAGGAGAAGAGTGATGTTTGAAACTCTCTTGTCTGTTGTACATTCAGTTTATTTATTTATTACCAATAAAGAAAATGGATTGTGAGTCTCAACACATCATTAGAGCATATTGTTTACAAAACAGGATCTTTGCTCTGGATTACCTATTATATAAGGTGCTAGTTAACACTCTGTTACAATGGTCATATTAACAAGTAAAGATCATCCCTGGAATTCAACAAACTCCATGCAGGAATAGTATTATTCCTGCACAGAGTGGTTTGTGTCCTTATAGCACAGCTGCTCGCCTTGTATATTCATGAAGGTGTGCTGCTGTTCACCCTACATGGACACAAACTGTGAATGAGCGCAGGGGGTGTGTTCAAGTAGTGCACAGACACTGAACACACCCGCTGCACTCAGAAAGTGCTGTACAGCACTTTCTAATAGGATCTGTCATAATATTAGAGATTTACTCTAATATTATGCCATATTTCACTGAAATGAAATAAATGATCATTTCAGTGTCTGCAGACACCAAAATAAACACGGTATCAGGAAAGCAATGCATGAGGTGTGTGACAGGTTCTGTGACATACCCCTGCATTGTAAAAGTGCCGTATGAAACATCTGCAACCTGCTAAAGCAGGAAATGTGTCCAAATGCACAAATAATGGGGGAGAATGTCTGAAAAGGGACAAAGTATACATATTGTCCTCACAAACTTAGAAAGTTGATGGAAAACAGGTCATGCATTAGCATGAATTACTGAAGGATAGAAGTCTGAAAGCAAATGTATGCCAATATTTCCTGACAGCAGTCCATGTGGACAAAGGCACAGATAATGGGGGGAAAAAAACATAAAATAAGGACACGTCTGAAAAATTGCCCTCAAACACTTAGAAAATTGATAGAAAACAGGATATGTATTAGCAAGAATCGCTGAAGGATAGAACCTGAAAGCCAAATTTATGCCAATATTTCCCGATTGCAGTCCTCAATGACTTGTCATAACACCACAATACTCACTTAAATAACATAATAATAATAATATTATAATTTTTTTTCTAGGCTAAGTAATGTTTAAGCATAGCTAAGCGGGTGTGCGTGTTATGACCCTCCACTTACCATAGCTTAAACATCCCATAGGAGATAAATAAAAAATATACAGGTGAAATTTCCAAGCTGAGATAGTGTAGTGGTTAGAGTCCCAGCTTTACATGCAGGCATTCATGGTTCAAGTACCAAGACATAAAACTTATTTTTATATGAGAAAGTAGTGTTAAATTATTTTTGTACACTTAAATTATGTAGCAACTGTTTTTTGTCAACCAGGGTAGTGTAGCTGGACTACAATGTAAGTGTGAGTGCATATAACACTTACATATGAAACCACCCATGTACACACAAGTGCCTCATATATATAGTCACACCCCTTGCCAATGTAAGGAAAGCACATAGAGGGATGACAAGTAAGGTATATCATATACAATTAATAAATGAAATCAGTCCTATGATATATTAAAAAAATTAAAAGTGAGCAATGGTGACCAATGCTCAGCTATGCTTAGCAAGTGTAACCATTGCTAAGACGTGAATGGTAAGCAACAGGTAGCTCAGCTAAGTGGATTTGCGCACAGTTAAACACTGCTCAACAACTTCCCCCTTAAGCAGTGTTAAAACCAGCTTAGCGGATTTGCGCACTGCTTAGCATTGCTTAACATTTTCAAAATGGTCCAATGACAGCAAAGGGCGGGAATATCGCACTATTTAAATGGCACAGGTGGGAATACAACCATAATCTGTTATAGTCCTTCTGTATAGATACAATGACTGACGTAGGAGAGGGATGCACTTTCAGGCACAACACGGGAGAATTGGGAGTCCAGGGTCATGGCTGGACTCCTAGTTAAAAACCATGAGGAGAAACTGCTGCAGGGCCAGTACCACGGCTCCCAATACAAAGTGGAGAACTGGGATCATCTCGCACATGACCTCACCAGTGCTAATGGTATCCCCCGGACTGGTGAGCAGGTACGGTACCACTATGCCGACCTAAAGCATAGGAAGGGAGTGCTCTTGGACCAGTGGATCCAAGATGGACGGGCCCAAAATGCTCCAGTAGTAAGTATCACTATCAAGTAGTTTGTAGCAAATACTAGCCTGAGAATGTGCTAGATAGATATGCATAATGTGTGTTTTTCTCCCCTACAGTTGCAGCAGAGAGTGCTGTGAACGTGGAAGCCCATGGTGACAGACTGATGAGGCTGCGCCGAAAGGCTGGTGAGTACAAATCTATTTTGCTGTATTTTGTTAAAATAGCTAAGAAGGAGTACATGGCTTACTGCTAGTAGGGATACTGTTATTGTGTGAAATGAATAAATAAAAAGTATGACTGACGAATACTTTAAAAAACTGATACTTATAAAAACCTTTAAAAAACTGTTGTGTTTATTCTGGTATGTTGTAGACATATATAGAATGTATACAGGTTCTTCACAGCAAACATGGCTGTGACAGCATACATTAACTGAGGTGCATCTGTGAACAAGCTGTTAGGAGAAACTGTAGATGGTGTAGCTATAAAATGAGATTTAATGAAATGTGAAATATATACTGCACTAAGCTCTGAACCCAGAATAGTAATATGTCAAGTATCAATGTGTGTACCATGCAGCATTGCCTTATGTTAACCTTTGCTTTTCCAATTGTAGTAATCCAAATGAGAAATGCACAGTACAATAACTATCTGCCATGCATGCATCACAGAATTACAAGTTCAGACTGTCTAACCAACAGACTATTAGGTAGAAACCACTGAAACAAGAAACAGCAGTTCCCCAGTAGCTCAGTGTGATGAGAACTAGCTTTGTTGCTACTTTTGCGCACCCAGACATGGTTCGAATCCAGGGAGTGGTACTAAGATGTGTGCATATCTACACACAATGAATTAGGAATACATGTAAAAACGGTCAGGTAGTGTTAACAGATATTTTCTCCACAGGTTTTACAGGTAAGTAAATGTTGCCATATGAAGGGTATACTAAAAACTGTGTACAACTGTTCATTTGTCCCACCACATGCCTGCAAATGACAGCAGTGTAGGTACATACAACATGCACTCTTCCCAAATCATACCTCACAACTGTACAGATATTCACTGAATGTCCAGATATTTGTCTCAGATTTGTGGTCCGCTTTACATATAGTGGTGTCATGGCAAATCAGTGGCAAACCATTATAGACTGAAGTTAGAAAATAATTATAGACATACAGATGTCATATCCATCAGAAACACCATGCAAATGCAAAACATGTTATTTTATCAACTTTCTAAGTTTGTAAGAGCAATATCTAAAAATTGTCCATATTTATGGGCCTTTGTCCCACTCTTATGTAAGGTTGAGAGGTATGTTTCCAATACATGTCTCTCAAGTGTCATGCTATCATGGCTAGTGGTCACTGCTGCAAATAATCCTGGACACAGATGTAAAACCAGTTGGCATATGCCTGTAGCGCACTCACATAACAGCAGTTCAGGATACCTCTCCTGTGCCAGATATGTAACCCTGATATGTACGAGTCCCCTCTAGTCATGTACCCAGAATTGTCACAGTTTGCCTCATAACATTCCAGGCTAACAGTTTAATAGGTATGTTTGTACTACAGAAGCTATGGTCATAGGAAGAGGGCAGACCCTTAGAGTATTGAGCAGTACTGTTGTGGAAAACAGAAGCATAAATAGTTGTTAATGGATTTTCTGTCCTCCCCCCATCTGCATCAATAATTATTACTCATATACTACGAGTATGTTGTGCTCCAACCCAAATGTTGGGATGTGTGTTATATTACTGTTAATATGTTTGATTGCGTGCATGTTAACATATCTTGTTCAAATACCATTTTTGGTGGCCTGTTGCCATCAATGTTACTGGCATGCTGTTACGATGCATACTGGTGTTCCATTCATGCATATATTCTGTTTGCTATGCAACTGTTTCAAATCAGTTTTATGGGGCTAATTGGAATACCCATGCATGCTGTTATAACTAATCTTGAAATGTGTTGTTCATGACTAACCAACATATTTTGTAAAACCTCACACCATAGGTCATTTGGGAAGGAAGATCCCAGTGGATATGCCTGTCCCACCTCATTTGGCCGTGGCACTGGGTCTCAACATGTCTAGGACCCAACCCAGCTCTCCCTCGTCTGCTGGTCCTGTACCACCTTCGGGTGGAACTGCCACAGGTGATGGGGCCCGTCCCCCCTGGGAGCGGGCATGGACAGGAGTCCATCACCCACAGTCAGGTCCAGGGTTTGGTGTGCAGCACCCTTTGATCTGAGTTTGGAGAACAGCTGTGCCAAATTGAGGGCCGCCTGGCA
Source organism: Protopterus annectens (assembly GCF_019279795.1). Taxonomy (NCBI): domain Eukaryota; kingdom Metazoa; phylum Chordata; order Ceratodontiformes; family Protopteridae; genus Protopterus; species Protopterus annectens. The sequence continues at coordinate 242,231,155 of NC_056748.1, forward strand.
CACCTTGAGGGACAGACCTCCCCTCCTGTCCAACCCCCCAGCACAGCCACCTTTGGGATCATGAAGGTGCAGTGGTGACTGCCCATGGGTGGGGATCTCAGTTCCACTGTAACCGTATGGGGGCCCATGGGCTTCGGATTCTCAACCACCCTCCCCGTCAAATGTGTTCATCCCCTCATGTGTCATATACCACCCCATCTGCTGTCTTGTCAGTCTCCCTACCCAACTTACCTACAATCCTTCCCTAACATCCCACTCTCACCTTAAAAAAAAAAAGGGCATCTGTCCCGAAAAAAATATCGCCCCATACATAGCTGTCCATTTCGCACACATGTCCATTGCACACATGTAATTGAGTCCAATTGGCTTGACAACACATTTCTGTTGTCCTCACCCCTCTCTCTGAGGTCTAAGTGTCCAAATTCACCTCCAGATTCTGTACAAATGCACAGCTGTTGCTGTATAAGAAATGAACATCTATGGATCTTCTCTACACCTGTCCTGCACAACCCTAGCTATCTTTCATATTGGTTTTCCCTCTGCATGCCTCTTTTTCACCACTTTCTTATCACCCATTTTTCTTTTCTTTTAAAGAAATTAGTGCGGATGTAAGCATGAGTAAGCGAGTTTGCGCAATACTAAGTGAAGCTAACAGATTAAGCATCTGTAGGTTAAAACATATGTTGGCATCACTTAGCATTGCACAAACATGCCATGCAAACGTGCTTACAACTGCTTAAAACTGGTTTAATTTGTTTCCATCAGCCACTGTTCTGACTAGCAACAAAATAATCAGCCCTGCCAAGTCTCTAAGCCAGGGCCCTGTACACCTTAGAGAAATGCACCACTACACTATTTGAGTTGTAAGGATTGATGATGCTTTTTCAAACATATCATGCAGTAGAGTCATTTAACAGTACGGAAAATATTCTGTAGAATCAGTCAGGTTTTGTATATATACATATACACATGTATATATGTATTGAGATGCATATACATGGAAAAATATATACATAATATAAATAGAGATATACATATAAAATATATATGTGTGTGTATGTGTCTATATATATCTATATATATATATATATATATATATATATATATATATATATATATACATATATATACACATAAATATGCTCATAACATGTAGTGGAGTCATAACTCAGAAACCTACCTCTCTCAACCGCTTAGTGCAAGAAATCTGGCCAAATGCTGTCCAAATGGGGGAAACTAAGGACATACTTTAAATGTTGCTCTTATAAATGTAGAATGTTGTCAGGGTGACAGGGCTTGTTTCAGCATACATGTTCTTAAGGATGTGAGTTCTGAAACTGAAATGTATGTCATCAGTTACTGACAGAAATCCTCAGATCATCCCAATGATTTATCAGGGATTTAAAAATAATGAATCTGTGGAACAGACCAGAAATATGAGCAATAAACTTGGACATTCTGAAACAATCCGGCCAACCAAGAAGCAGGCTCAGAACCCCTTAGTGCAATGAATCTGGACCAAGCCTGACAAAGTGGGGGGAGAATGTCATGAAAATAGAGACATATCTGAAATACTATAGTAGATAAGCTGACACAGTTGCTGCAGTAACACCCTCTTGTTTGTCCTAACATATACTGACTGAAACAGCACAAGTCCAATACTCAATTACTTCTGACTAGTTAGTAACTTAAATACTCACATCATCCCACTGATGTGTAAGAAATACACAACACTTATGGGAGCCAGGCAGCAGTACATCCTACAAATATCTGGACATAGCATCACATTAAGGAAACTGCACTCAGCTGCTAAGCATGTCACCAAGCACCGTCCAAACTACAGTCAGACTGACACAACACTAACTCATATCTGCTATGAGGAATTACACATGTATTTGCAAATATATCGGGCACTACAGGAATGTAACAGCACTGAAAAATAGACACCAATGTGAAAGTGCATACCAACAACCAATTTCACCACAGTCACGGTGACATACCGGTAAGCCAAAGGAACAGGACAGTATAAGGACTCTGTGAACAAAAACATCTCAACATGTTTGCTACTCGTACACTACCCATACATATACTGTCCCAATTCACTGTGTAGTATGATGCTGACTGTGGTATGGGACATGTCTCAGTCTGCCCCTACAAACCTATACAGCCAATAGACCCACCAGAAACTGGAGCAGCATGCACAGACAGATAGAAAAGGAGCCATAACACATACATCTACCCCCCTCCCTACACAGGCCAAACAACACTGACACACTACACTGCTACACAATCCTGACAGTCTGTCAACAATCGCCAGAAATACACAGACCTCTCAACTGTTCAGAGTCTCACAGAATGTCCAGGCTTTGTCCTCATATATAAGGCCTCTTACACATAACATGCCTGGCATTCTGATATATCACCAGGATGGTATCAGGAATGAAGGCACTAAATAATGATATACTCTACCTATCAACCTCTTACTGCAGGACATCTGGACAAAACCCGACATACTTGGGGGATAGAGGCCCAAAAACAGGGGCATATGTGAAATATTGTTGTTATAAACTGAGATCATTGCTGGTGTAACAGGGTTTGTTGTAACATATCTTTTCTGATGGAAATGAAGTCAGAAACACAAATTGATACCATTTACTGACTGCAATCCCTACAGTATGCTACTGATTTTCCACAGACAAAAATGTCTGAGGAACACACCAAACATGAGGGTCCAAAATCTGGCCATTCTGCGGATAGCCCTACAGTTGAGAGTTATGTCAACCACATAACACTGTCAGACTTAAAATCATGCAGAAAAGCCATGTCCACACAAACCCTGTTAAACTAGCATTAATTCAACTGTATAACAGAAATACTTACATTCTGTCTCTATCTCTGGAACATTCTCTCCCAGTTTGTTGGGCTGTCTCCACAGTTTTTGTTGTAAGAGGTATTTCCAACTTCCCTCTGTGATGCTGTTGTTCACACACCTCCATGAAGTCCACCTCACAGGCAAGGAAAAGGGCCAACGCCCAAATGAAGTACTCAATTATAGGAGTGTGTCGCCATGCCATTGGCTAGAGGAATAACACCACAGCTATTCTGCATGCAATTAGCAAGTGGAAGACACCAGTTGGTGCACAGGCCATCAGCTGCTCATGAGCATTACCTACAAAAGGCAAGCTGCTGCCTATACAAAACAGATGTATACCCTACATCTGGAAGAGAGAGAGGCAGACAAAGAAACCAAACACATATTGGAATCAAACCAACCATACTTGGAAAGAAAAAGGTATGTCAAACAAGTAAGCATGTAATAGAATGCAGTAGGGAGTATGTAATAATGGGAAACAGGAAGTTCAACAAATATGTCTCAACAAGACTTGCTGTACTGATTTATTGCTGATCAGAACCTATGGCCATAGCATCTGGGTCTGTCTGCAGTGACACAGATCACAGCTCAGGCCCCTGAGTCACCCCAAGAGAAGATGGCTCACATATGACTACTACTGGAGTGTGTGTTGAACAATACTGACTGTGATATACATGTTTATTTCAGAAATATGAGAGACCTATACAGGGTATTTACATTGTACAATACTGTTGCAGATATGTGTGTTGATCTGCATGTGATATACTAACCTCATACCATTCAAATGTCCAGTGTTATGCACACTGGCCATATGTGTGTCTCATATTTGTAGTAATTTACTCAGAAAGTTGTGTTATGTCTGGCAAATCATTGGCAATCTGTGAAGATTGACATTGCAACATCTACTTCTCTTTCTTTTGGCTGGTCCCATTAGAGGTCACCACAGCGGATCATCTGTCTCCATTTCTTCCTGTCCTCTGCATCTTTCTTTGTCACAGCAAACACCTGCATGTCCTCTATCACCACATCCATACACCTTATCTTAGGCCTTCCTCTTTTCCTCTTACCTGGCAGCTTCAACCTTACCATCTTTTTCCCAATATACTCAGTATCCCTCCTCAGCACATGTCCAAACCAACATAATCTCCTTACTCTCTGGCTTTGTCTCCCAGCTGCCCAACCTGGGCAGACCCTCTAACATACATATTCCTAATCCTGTCCACCCTTGTCACACCCAGTGCAAATCTTAACATCTTTAACTCTGCCACATCCAGCTCTTTTTATCAATGCCACTGTCTCCAACCCATATCACATAGCTAGTCTCACTACTGTCTTGTAGACCTTCCCTCTCACTCTTAATGGTACTTGTCTGTCATAAATCACTCCTGACACTCTTCTCCACCCTCCCCATCCTGCTTGTACTCTCTTCTTCACATCTCCCTCACACTCATCATTACTCTGAACTGTTGATCCCAAGTATTTAAACTCATCTACCTTTGCAAACTCTACTCCCTGCATCCTCGCCATTCCACTATCCTGCCTCCCATTCACAAACATATATTGTCTTAGTCCTGCTGACCATCATTCCTCCCCTCTCTAGAGCATATCTCCACCTCTACAGGGTCTCCTCAACCAGATCACAATGTCATCTGCAAACATCACAGTCAACGGGAACTCCTGTCTGATCTTGTCTGTCAACCTGTCCATCACCACTGCAAATAAGAAAGGACTCAGAGCTGATCCTTGATGTAATCCCACATCCACCTTAAATGCACTTGTCACTCCCACCATAGAACTCACACTGCCCTTGTATATATCCTGTAGCACTCTTACATATTCCTCTGCCACTTCCGACTTCCTCATACAATACCACAATTCATCTCTCGGCACCCTGTCATATGCTTTCTCTAAGTCCACAAAGACACAACGCAACTCCTTCCAACCTTTTCAGTACTTCTCCATCAACACTCTCAGAGCACACTGTACTGCTCTTTCTTGGCATGAAACCATACTGCTGATCACTAATCCTCACCCCCTTCATAACCTAGCTTCCACTACTCTTTCCCATAACTTCATGCTGTGATTGATCAAGGTTACCCTATATAGCTAGTACAGCTCTGCACATCACCCTTATTCTTATAATCGGTAACCAAATGCTTTTTCTCCACTCCTCACGCATACTCTCACTTTCCAAGATTACATTAAACAATCTGGTTAAAAAGACCACTGCCATTTCTCCTAAACACCTCCATGCTTCCACAGGTATGTCATCTGGACCAACAGCCTTTCCATTCTTTATCCTCTTCATAGCTATCATTACTTCCTCCTAGCTAATCCAGTGCACTTCCTGATTCACCATACCCACATCATCCAACCTTTTCTCTCTCTCTCTCATTCTCTTCATTAAACAGCCCCACAAAGTACTCTTTCCATCTACTCAAAACACTCTCCTCACTTGTGAGTACGTTTCCCTCATTATCCTTTATCACCCTTATCTGCTGCACATCCTTCCTAGCTCGGTCCCTCTGTCTAGCCAATTGGTACAGGTCCTGCTCTCCATCCTTAGTGTCTAATCTTTCATACAACCCTTCATATGCCTCACCATTAGCCTTTGCCACCTCTCTCTTTGCCATACACCTCATCTCCTTATACTCCTGTCTACTTTCTTTATCTCTCTGACAATCCCACTTCTTCACTAACCTCCTTCTCTGTATACTCCCCTGTACTTCCTCATTCCACCACCAGGTCTCCTTGTCCTCCTTCCTCTGTCCAGATGTCACACCAAGCCCCTTTCTAGTCATCTCCCTTACTAGCTCTGCTGTAGTTAACCAGATATTTGGTAACTCTCACTGCCACCCACTACCTGTCTTTTTTATTTATTTTTGTATTTATTTAACATTTGTTGACTGGGAAAGTCCGACTAGGTTACACAGACCCTGTTTTCAGTGGAGGCTCGGGGAGAAATGCTCCAGAAACTCTTCCCTGAACTTAACCTCACAATCACCCTTTTCAATTTCCTCCATTTGAGCCTGGGTGCTGCCCTCACACTCCTCCTCCTCTTCTTGATCACCAAGTCATCCCACAGACCAACATTCCATGCTGCCTAACTACACTTTCCCCTGTCACCACTTTACAGTCTCCAATCTCCTTCAAACAGGCTCTCGTGCACAGGAGATAATCCACCTGTGTGTATATTCCTCCACTCTTGTATGTCACCCTATGCTCCTCTGTCTTTTAAAATATGTATTTACTACAGCCATGTCCATACTTTTTGCAAACTCCACCACCATCTCACCTTCTGCATTCCTTTGCTTAACACCATACCTACCCATCAATTCCACATCCCCTCTGTTCCCTTCACCAACATGCCCATTGAAATCTGCTCCAATAACCACTCTCTCATCCTTGGGTACAGTCATCACCATTTCATCCAACTCACTCCACATTTTTTCTGTCTCATCCATCACATACACAACTAGCGGAGCATATACACTAACAACAGTCATCATTACACCATCAATTTCCAGCTTCATATACATCACTCTATTGGACACTCTTTTCACCTCCAAAAACACTCTTGGCATACTGTTCCTTCAGGATAACCCCTACACCATTCCTCCTCCCATCCACACCATGATAGAACTATGTGGACCTGACTCCAATACACCAAGCCTTACCCCCCCTTCCATCTGGTCTCTTGCACACACAATATGTCATCCTTCCCTCTGTCCATCATATCAGCTAGCTCTGTCCCCATAGTAGTCATACTGCCAACATTAAAAGTCCCTACCCTTACTAACATACTCTTAGCCTCTCTCCTCTTTTCCTGCCATATGAGCATAGGACACCCTCCAGGGTATGTCTGTGAATGCAAAGGGTACTGTGCTATCAAATGACTTAAGTGTGTTACAGCAATATTAAGAAAATATCACTAATTTTGGCCCATCACCCCCCCCCCCCATGTATGTGTGTGGCGTCCTGCTCTAACTGGTTGACAGGAATGATTGAGCAGCAAGAGTGTAAATACAGTATGACATACTGACACAGAACTGAAATGTATAGCAAGTATTACCTGTGCACATGTATGTATGTGTAGGTGTACCTGGCTGCCTCATAACAACAGACATGGAATCCAAAATGTCAGGTAAATAAGCTGCACATGTCCTACATGTGTGTAATCTCAGTTTCTGCGCATCCAGATTTAGATTTCTACAGCTACTGGTTGTTGCATTGCCCTGACACAGACATGGGTACTAGAATAAGCAAGATTATCAGGTTGAAACTGGAGAGGTGTCCAACTGTGTAATTACCTTGTGTCCATGCCTACTACAAACAGTTATATGACCACCGACATAGCTGTATGGACTCAGCAATACCTTACCTGTAAAACCTGTCTCCACCAAAGTAGAATAATCCCCTTTGCTGAACAGCAGCAATACTCAGACCACATAATTGGTTGCTATATTGGTTGTACAGGACAAAGTAGGTGCAGGCACCAACTTGGCAGCAAGTCAACCTTTGTCTAAATGAGCATATAAGGTCATAGGTGGATTACTGTAAAGCTAACTATGAGTACAAATTGGACACATCCAAGGGCAACCATAAGGCCGTCTTTCACATATGTCTGCAATCTCAGAGGCAACAACCCAACCCACCCTGTAATGGTGGTCAATCACACCACATACACACACACCATAGCTATAAGCCAACCTGCTGCATACAGGTTTAAGGAAAATATCACCCCCTGGCTCACCATCAGTATAGGTGGACATGCATAGCACCCATACCCCTCCCCTCATCATCAGGGAGCAGGTGCATACTGCCTAATCAAAGTCAACAAACGCAAGTCTCCATGGGACCTGATAACATTCCTGTCTGCATCCTACATGAACTCAGGCATATGCTTCCAGCTCCATTACATACTGTATGCAAGCAAAGCCTCAGATCCATTGACATCCCATCTGCAAGGAAGACAGCCACTGTGATCCTTCTACACAAACGTGAATGATGAATGGTGGTTTATGTAATGTACTGGCCCTCATTGGGAAAAACATGACACATCAGGACCAGGAGTGCAATACAGGTTCATACTGTGCTGATAGATAACAGGGGTATGATGTGGCTGTAAGTGGTGGCTAATGATAGGCAATATTGATGTGCTTGCTCTGTAAACAACTCTGGGCAATGTCTGAGGTCCTGTGATGTGTTTCCCTGTTTATGTCTTCCAGGTGGCATGCAGCATCAGACAGCATACACTGCAGAGGAGAATGCAACTAACATTAATGCAATAATACAGTACCATGGGGTGCTGTTCGGCCAGAGCCGACAAAAATCTGCAGAAGTGGACTGCCCTGTGGGACGACCTTGTCCACAGAGTGAACACCTTGGACCACCATGGCCACACATCCAATCAGATCAGGCATCAGGCAACTGACCTGATACATTGTGCCCAGCAAAGGGCTGCTGCCGTGGCCAGGGACCGTACTGCTACAGGTGGGGTCCAGCCACACAAGCCCCACTTACAGCAAAAGAGGAGCTCCTTGCGAACCTTGCGGCAGCCCCCACACAACAGCCAACACATGAAACACCAGTCGTGGAGGTGGGTGGCACCCATGCAACAGAGGAGCATCCAGATAAGGCCACAGTGCACATCAATTTAATCATGTAGCAGTCATACTGTCTTCTATACAGTATCTAAATGCATATGTCAGTACAAACTGTATTTGTGAGTGGGGGTTAGTAATGCACAGAATTGCACATCTATGGTGAGGGACAGCAAATTGTGTACTATCATAGCTTGTACTGTACCTGTGCAGAAATGTATCATTCATCTTATATCAATGTCAAATATGAGTATGCTGACAATACCTCTCCCCCAAAACTACATAGGTCCCTCTGGTCTGCATGTGGGACAGCAGCCTGAAGCCAGTGAGTATGGGATTTTCCTGTTGTGGCTCACCAGCACCCCAGGCATGTTAATGTCATGCACGTGACGATGCACACAACTGTTACTCTCAGCCATTTTGCAATATCTGCATGTTCACTTGTGGTGGGGTTAACTGGATTGCATCACAGTGGTCATCACAGATGCTTATTTGTAGGAGATCTCACATGTCTGTCACATACCTCACAACCCATCATTGCATGAAATCTGGATAAAGACTGACAAAATGGGGGGGGGATGAAGGCTCAAAACTAGGGACATATTTTATAAATTAGGGTTATACAGTGCATATAAATGGTGTACGCATACCTATTAGAATGCCAGGTAGTTGTGATGAACAAAAATGAGAGCACAATAAAACATTTCCAAACCCTTCCAAACTTTCAGGTGACCTATAACCTGTACAATGTAATTGTAAAACAACTCTGTTAAGGCTTCAATTATGATACATAAAAAACTTACAAGAAGCTAGATGCATACATGTGCGCAGGCTGAAGCTAATGCTGTGTTGAAGCAGCGTTTGAGATAATTCAGCATTACATCTTATTGGGTACACACCTGCCATTAGTTACAGAGACTCCTTGATTAACAGCAAATAACGGTCAGCTGTCCTACTAGGATTATCCTAAATTTACTCAGTTGCCTGCTACAGCAACAGTCATAGTTTGCATACAGCTTACGAAGCAGCAAAGGGATCTCATTTGTGAAAGGCATCAGCCCAGAGAAGGGTACACACACATTTCCACAGCATTGCATATACCATGGAATACAGTGAAGCCAGTCATCAAATGGTGGTGGAAATATGGGGCAACAATGACATTGCAAAGAACTGGACATCCCTCCAAATGAGTGGAACAGACAAGACCCAAACTGGTCAGGGAGGCTGCCAGGAGACCTACAGCAATGCTACAGGAGTTGCAGAAATCACTGGCAAGTACCAGTTGTGTGCTATATGTGACAGCAATCTCCTGTATTCTCTACATGTCTGGCCTATGGGGCAGGTTTGGAAGATGAAAGCCTTCTCACACAAAGATCATCATCCAGGTCTGGTGAATTTCTTAAGACAAATACATCAGGTCCCCCAATAGCATGTGGGGAAATGTGTTATGGTGTAATGAGACCAAGGTATCACTTTTTGGCCACAATACCAAAAGGTTTGTTTGGCACAAGAACAACACTGTGCATTACCAAAAGAACACCATCCCCATGGTGAAGCATGGTGATGGCAATGTCCTGTTTTAGGGTTGCTGTTCATAAGCTGGAAGTGGGCCTTTAGCCAAGGTGGAGGGGATTAGAAACAGTTCAAAATACCAGTCCCTTTTGGCCCAAAATCTTCATATGTCTGCGAGAAAGTTGTGGATAGAGAGGACTTGCACCTTTCCACACAACAATGACCCATACCATACATCAAAATCCATTATATAATGTCTTCACCAGACAACAATTAATGTTTTGGAATGGCTCAGCCACAGTCCACACATACAGCCAATAAAGAATTTGTGGGGTGCCCTGAAGAGGCCTGTGCAGAAGTGATGCCCTCGCATTCTGACAGAGTTGGAGGACTTCTGCAAGGGAGAGTATACAAATATTGTTAAGTCAAGATGCACCATGCTGAGACACACCTTCCCGTGATGATTGATTGCTGTTATGAAATCAAAAGGTGCTTTAACAAAGTATTAGTTTAAGGGTGTGCACAGTCATGCAACCAGCCTATTGTACATATTTCAACTTCTACATTACCCCTAACCAATGTGTTTGTTCTTCACTTGGATTGCACACGTTATAGTTCACATTAAAGGTGGGAAATGTTATCACATGATTTCTGTGGTCTCATGTTACATATCAGACCAACCTGGCATGTTACCAGGGGTGTCTACACTTATAATATCCACTGTAAACTTAGAAGGTTGTTAGTGTAACCAGTTCTGTTGCAACATACATGTACTGCAGGTTTTAAAGTGTGAGACTCAATAATATGTCATTAAATAGTGACACCAGTCCTCATATCATCCCAGTAATGTGTCAGACAAACACAGGATTTATGACGAACAGACCAGAGATATGAGCCACACATGTAGACATTCAGTGACACTCTGCACAGTTGAGAGGTATGTTCTGTATGAGTTGCCACTATGCTATACAGGTGAACAGCAATTATGTGTACATGGGTGCAGTGTGTGCTACTTGAAGGCCCATCACCTACTAACGCTACTCACATATTACAGAGGTGTATATAAGTAGTAACATGAAGTGGAAAGGGCTGCACTGCATGATGTTGAGGGCCTGTCCAGGGTGTGTATGTAGTGGTCTGACTGTGCTGTGAATGTCACCAGTTGGTTATTGTGAGGTCTGTGTAATTCCTGTCTGCCACCTCATCTGTATGTGTGTGCATGTACGTGCTGTGCAGCAGCAAATGGTATAGTCTTTCCCCCACTTGTGGTCATGGTGGTCACAGTCCCTCCCATTCAGTATCTGATGTCAGTGTCTCTGCAGACTCTAGAAATGATGATGGTCATATTCAGGCACAGGTGTTGCTGTCATGGGCTGAATCTGTGCCATCAGTTGGCATCCCACAGTCATCCACAATGTCCCCACACTGTCACAATGGCCACACATGCCCGATCCCCAGCAGCCACAGATGATGGACAGTTGGCAGGTGGTGGCATGAACAGGCTAGTGTGGTGACTATGGCAGGTGTGAGTGTAGACACTGGTCATAGCCAGAGTGCAGACGAGGTCCCACATAGGCGGCTGGACAGGGGTGCTCACAGGAGGACTGCTGCTCATCAAGCCACTGTCGCAAGTGACACAGCAGGTGTCACCAGATGCATGTTTTGGGCTGTCCTTGATGCACATGCACATAGTGAATGCAACACCAAATACTCAGGGTGGTGGATGCAACTCTTCCTGATTTACATGGCAACACACGTGACCTTGTTGAGGCCTCACACCAAAATACTGAGGCCATGAACAGACGGTGGGGTGAGACCTTGGAAATCCTCAACTGTGGCATGGCTGTGCTAGAGCATGTGGTGGGAGATGCACGTGGATGCAGGTCAGCACCAACATCAGCTGAGAGTCTATGGGGCTGTGCACCTTCACACTCCCGCAGTGGCAGTGACCCTGTGCATATGATGATATCTGTGCCACATCCCTGTCATCCATACCATCTATGCAGGAACAAGCTAATATAGGTTTGATGCACAGGGTGAATATAGTACAGCGTGGCTATGTAATACTGTGTAAGGTGGTCTCTACTTGCATTTGTTATGGGTACAATAAAGGTGTATGTACCTTATTAGCCATGATGCATTATTGCTGTACCACTGACTGAATGCAGTCTGACATGACATGCTATATTCTGTTTGTGTTCCAGGTGTCTGCAGGCTATAGCCCTGCAGACATTACCAATGTGGAGTAAGGCAGAGTGAAAAACACCAACAGTTTCATCGCCATGGTACAGCTTTATATGTACGTTTACCAGGTGTGTATGCATGCAACAGTGTGTGATGGACACTGTTGTCAGTGTAACCTGGCATACATACCCCTTGTCACAGACAGGTAGCCTTCAGATATGTCACCTCAGTGTTGTGTAGTACCACAGGCTCATACATATGGAACAGGTTACTGGAGTACTGTCAGTAGGTCCCTCACCAGCCTAGCCATTATATTGACCACAACAGATTAATGTGTCAGCATCTGTTGCCCCTGACATTTCTTTCCTATACACTCAACCCTGATGCAGTTGGTGAGGGCATGCATGGTACTGTGTATGACAGGTTTGTGGTATGTATTCCTGAGTTCACAGGGTGGAACCGGGAGACAAAACGGTATATCCTTTGCATACACAGTAAAGACTGACACAGGGGATGTGCATACAGTAACACAAACACAGTAGGCAATGGACACATTCGTAAACCTACATATCCACTTTAATATACTATAGTGCTACATACACATGCCATGCCCCTCATAGATTATATGTGTGGGACATAACCTACTAACTCTTACAACATGTAATGTTGTGAATGCCTTCATGGATGATGAGATAACCCACCAGAAATAGCAACTGGAGTCATCTATTGTTCCTACAAGCCTGTAGAAGTGATAGGGTAACAGATATTGTATCAGCATGATGTTTCAGTCAGGTATGATACCTGATGGTGGCATATGTGTCAGTACACTAACTGTGACTACATGGCAACAATATCACATACATGGCCATTATTAGGGGACACAGACCATATATGGGTTGCAAACATAAAAATATTCTGTAGACATCTGTACAGATGACTGGAATGGCCTGTATAATGGTTTAACATGCTGCATGTGAGGCAGATGCCAATAACATGCTATATAAAGTAATGCCATTGGGAGGTGGTAAACAGGCGTGGATGGCACACACATCAAAATGGTATAACCCACACAGGATATGATTCTCACCCAAACACACACGCACACAGTTGCCAGTATTGAGAATAGAACCCCTACCTATCTAGTTATTTCTACTATAGTGTTACACAGTTATCAGATGCATCACAGAGCTTATATGAATTCACCTTGTCCCAAGGTACTTCTAAGGTGAACTACATCAGCAGGCCTTGTAAAGTAGGGTGATGGGAACTGTACAGGGTGGTACACAACTCAAAATGGTATAACCCACACACATACACTTACTTGCCAGTACTGAGATAAGAACCTCTGCCTATCTAGTGATCAGTACTACAGGTACGCAGCTATCGCATGCGCTACGGAGCTTACTGGGCTGACAACTGGCCAAAGGTCCTGAGAAGGGGAATGACATCAGCAGGACTTTTACAGTAGGGCACTGGGTGGGAAACTTATCAAAATACTTCTTCTTATAAACACACACTTCTACACCCACACACACACATTTGGCAAATCTGAGAGTAGAACACCTGCCTATCTAGTGATTTGTACTATAGTGTTAAACCGTTATCACACGCACTATGGAGCTTACTGGGCTGTCAACTGGCCAACCGTGCTGATAAGGAGAAAGACATCAGCAGAACTGATAAAGTGGGTTACTGGGAAGTGTTGTGGATGGGAATGGCCTAAAACTGTTTCACCTACAAACAAACAAATACAAACTCCCTCACTCTTGCGCATACAACTGTCTCACACACACACACACACACACACACACACACACACACACACACACACAGTTGCCAGTACTGAGATTAGAATCCCTACTTATCTAGTTATGTGTACTATACTGTTAAGCATTTATCGCAAGCGCTACAGTCTCGATAGGGGTGATAGGTGTCCAATGGTACTTCTAAGGTGAATGACAGCAGCAGCTTATGTAAAGTAGGGCAATGTGAAGTGTGCTCAGTGTGAACACTCTCCTTATACTTAGACCTACGGACACACACACACACACACACACACACACACACACACACACACAGGCAGGTGATGAGATATTATAAACCGAACCTCAGTACTATTACACAACGGGGCTCACCTTTTATGCTGGCACATGCAACTGTTTACAACTGGTATGCCACTGTCCACAGCAGGACATTACTGTATGCCATTCAGGATATCCATGTGTGTGACCCACTCTGTCTGTGTCCCCCGATTTGCTCTCTCTCTATTACCGTCTCTCACTTCTCCACATCTGTGTGTGTATGCTTGACATATGTTATCTGTTGCCCATATATATGTCTGTGTATCTCATGCAACAGATGCAGATATATCACATATGCAGATATATCCCGGCTCCACCAAGTCTCCTCTTCAGTTTTCCCTTGAAAGTAGTCTAACTCTCAACCTAAGCACTTAAAAAGCATCCTACAGTCCAGCACTTTCCCAGACCTAATAGCAAGCACTAATATACCCCGACACTTGATTGCCCAGCAGAGCAAGGCTCATTTTCACCCCTCACCAACCAAGCAACTAAGCAGCTCACCCTATTTAGGCATGACCAAAGGGCAATTTCAGGTATACTCTCCAGTCCAGCTGGTGAACCTGGGTATCCTGAGACAATGTTACAACTGCCTCATGTACACAGACAACACTCTCCTCCTACTACAAAACATTAACATATGCAACAGATGCAATTATATAGCTAAATTGGAGGCTAAGCTCTCTCCACCCAAGACTGAAACAGGCAGTCATGAGGAGAAGGTTAACACATGCACCACACCTCCAGCCTTACACAGACATACTAAACCAGTACTGGCAAAAAATACACATAAATACACTAAATCATACCCGGAGGCTCTAAATAAAAACCTGCAAAAGCATCTCAGACCTCCAAAGCAGACACCAAAAAAAAATCAGTGTGTCGCACAATCACAGCCCTTAAGGCGAAATAACATACTTAACACACACTAGTAATAGGCGACTCTATAGTCAGGCACACTGATATCCCACTCAGTAGGCTGGACAAGGAGAAGGTTACTGTTAGCTGCCTGTCGGGAGCCAGAATCCGCCACATTACACAAGCATTCAGGTCACTCCAGAATAAGTACAAATATGACTCTGTCATTGTTCATGTTGGTGTGAATGACCTGAGATGTACCTCCCTGGACTACATGAAAAGAGACATGGAAGAGCTCTCTGATCATGTAGCCCAGGCGGGTATGACCCTGAGTAGCATCCTGACCTCACCAAGAATGATACCACAGTATAAAGAAAAAATGATCAATTTCAACAATTGGCTAAGATTCTGCTGTCATTCAATGGGGATCCAGTGTCTGTCAGCCTGGAACGATATGCTCAACAGGCCTCGTTGCTTCACAAGAGACGGCTTACACCTGTCACCCCTAGGCTTTTGAATACTAGCCAAGGCTTTTGCTGCCCCCATAGTGCCTTTTTTATGCAAGGTTCAAAAGTCAAACCCACCTCCGTAAACAACACAAATAAAAAAATGAGGGTTATGCTACTCAACGCCAGGAGTTTAAATCTCAAAATGCATGTGCTCGAAGCACTCCTCAGTGTGGAGAACGTCGACATCTGTGCAGTAAGTGAAACCTGGTTTAAGCCTTCACAGAGCACCCCAGCACTACCAGGCTACAACTCATATCACACATTTCGGCCACAGAACATGGATCGAAACACAAAAGGAGGGGGGTTTATCCATATTCATCAAGGATACCTACACCTCCAGGGTAGTGCCGCAGCATGATACCTCCAAGATCATCCATGTGCAACTAACATCAGGAAAATCTGCAATGCAAATTGTGGCCTGCTACAGATCACCCTCCATGACCCAGGACCACCACTCCACCTTTCTGGAGACACTGGAAAACATGAAGGTCCTACCAAACACCCTGATATTGGGCAATTTCAATTACCCTACCATTAACTGGGAAAACTACTCAAAGTACAAACTCCCAGGTCCAGCGCTTCCTGGAATTTATCAACTCAAATTCCCTGGATCAGCTGGTAAACTCCCCTACCAGAGGTGAAAATATATTGGACCTGGTCATCACCAACATGGGCGACAAGTGTTCCACACCAGAGGTCAACCCATCACTGGTTAGATCAAACCATAAACTAATCACTCTGGATGTCCACACCACACCACCTCCAACCAAGGAAACCACAGTAAAAAACTTTTCTATAGCAAACATCACCTTACTTAAGACTGAGGTGGTAAGTTTCACAGCCCCCACACTAAAGGATAACAGTATCCAAGATGCAGGAACCTTTACAAATGCAATCTATGCAAGGATGCATGGATCGTGCCATCCCTAGCAAAACCAAGACTCACTCCCCTAAGAGAAGGAAACCAGTATGGTGGACCCCTGCCATAAACAGGCTATACAATAGAAGAAGGAAACTAGTTCAGAAAAAAAGCAAATGCCAAGAAGGAAAGACATCTCTGATCAGTATAAGTAAGAAACTAAGGTCCCTCATAAAATCCTCCAAGGCTAACTTTGAAAGAAAAATAGCCAAGGATTCGAAACCACAAAGCCTTCTTTAACTATGTCAAGAATCTAAGTGGCAACTCACAGATATGCTCTGAGCTAGTGCAAAACAGCACAAAATATACTGAACCCACTGATAATGCCAACATCCTGGCAGATAGATTCAGTGCAAACTTCACCCCCTCTCACACCCATAAGGGCCCACAACAATACCGGAAAAGTGTAGTGTCCCAGAAATCATAGACGCACAGGTGATAACAGCTCTTTCAAAAGCCAAAAGCACAGCATCAATGGGGCCAGATGGTGTCCCAGGCTGCGTCTTGCACGAACTACAGAATGAACTAACCCCCCCAACTAAACACACTGTTCAACCTCAGCCTCTCCACAGGCTATGTGCCCATAGAATGGCACACAGCAACGGTTATTCCACTCAACAAAGGAGGGGCCACAACTGACCCTGGTAACTATTGCCCCATAAGCCTGACTAGCCTGGTCTGCAAGGCTATGGAGTGCATCATCATGGAACTCATTAACAAAGACATTGGGAACCTCCAAACACTTGACCTGACCCAGTTCGGCTTTGTTAAGGGCAGATCATGCCTACTAAACCTGGTTGACTTCTTCGAGTCAGTCACCAAGGCCATAGATGAGGGAAAGGTAGTTCACACAGCCAACTTGACCTCACACCAAGGCTTTTGACACCATTCCCCACTCAAGAATTATAGAAAAACTCACCAGCCTGAACATAAACCCCTACGTCACGAGATGGGTTGTCAACAGGCTTACAGACAGAACTGACACGGTAAGAATAGCGGGCTCCAGGTCCGACTCTAAACCAGTCACAAGTGGTGTCCCACAAGGCTCGGTCCTGGGACTCCTACTGTTTGGCATATACTTCTCAGAAGTACAGGGGCAAACACAGGAGGACTATGGCTAACCGAGTTCGCCGATGACTGCAAACTGGGAGCCATAACTGACTCTCCGGCTGACATGGACATTCTCCAAAAGGGCCTTACTGAGACTGACACCTGGTGTCAAAGTCATCGTCTCAAGCAAAATGCCAAAAAATGCATAGTCATCCTGTTTGGGAAAAATAAAACACCCATGAATTACCACATAGGTGGCAGCCCCCTTAATACAGAGGAGGTAATAAGAGATCTTGGGACCCAGGTAGATAGTAATCTCTCCTTTGACAATCATATTGCCAAAGTAGTTAGGAAATCCTTCTATGTAGCCCATCTAATTACTAAAGGGTTCGCATCATGAAATAAAGAGGTTATAGTGCCCCTCTACTCGTCCCTCATCACACCTATCAGAGTACAATGCCCTGTTTGGGATATACCTCACAAGACACTTCCAACAGCTGGAAAGTCCACAAAAGTACCTCACCAAGAGGATTACTGGTCTCAAACATATGTCCTATGCAGCCCGACTGGAAAAACTCCATCTGCACTCAGTGGCATATCGCTTACTCAGAGGTTATCTCTGCCTGACTTACAAAGCCATGTCCAACTCAGAAATGATGGACATGCTCCACCTAAAGAAATCCAAGTCACTGCGAGCCACTCACTCTAGTGAGCTAAACCTCGCCATAACAATAAATAGAACATGCTGGAGGGATAGAGTCCTATCACAGAGACTCCCCATGCTTTGGAACAAAATTCCTAACTACATTAGGCAGAGCCCCTCACTAACACTCTTCAAGAGAAACCTTGATGAGTGGATGAGTAACAGAAAATACACCCCTGGGATCACTTCATTGTCTCTTCTTGACAGAGGCTCAGTTAATTAATCAATGCGGTGGCGAAAGCTGACACATTCTGGCTAGGCTTATAAATGCCCTTGGGAAGATAGCCTAGTACCAACCTATGATGCATAGACCAATATCATGAGGGCAGCTATGTAAATTCTTGCCCAACAAGGCCATTTGTGAGGTATGGCTACAGCCAGTTGAGTGATGACACACTGTGGAAACAGTCCAGCAACTTGATGATATACTGGCTGGGGATCTCCTGCTTGTGTGGTATCTTTCTAACCTGAGATGTCATATCCTTGTGTGGGCATACCTCTCAACTGTACAATTTTTTGGCAGGTTGTCCAAGTGTTTGGTTAGAGGTTTCATCCTGTCTACATAAACTTGTGTTCTTATGGCAAGTTAGTTACATATAATTGAAGAGTGATGTTACAAAACAATGACAGACATTACTGTTTCAGGCAACATAACCTTTAGACAATTCCTGCAACTGCAAACCTCTCACCTTACCAACTTTCTCAGTATGTAAGGGTGATATTTACAACACATGCCTATCACTGTGCTTTTGTTCCACTTTTATTTTTGCCCTTGTCCAGATGTCTTGCTGTCAGAGGCTGGGAGTTATGTGTGTGGGTGCAGAGTGCATTCTACTGTGCAGGCATGTCCATTATATGTAAAAGCAAGCATAAGAAAAAAGATGATTAAAAATAACCACTGGCAACAGTACCAAAATGCACTTACATTCACAAAAGCCTTGGCACCTCAGCTACATATCCTTAAGATGTCCATTATATGTGTAGTATATTCCAAATAGCACTGTGACTTCCACGTATGTCAGTAGCAGATCAGTGGGTGTCACTGACATGCATAACAGTTGGCACTGCAGTTATCAGCACATGGCCCTGTCAAAGATGGCACTGTACCTAGGGCACTACAAGATGACTGCCAGGAGAACATGCTGGCCAGATCCTGACAGTATTAACCACACATGCACATAGCTCATTGACACCTGCATAATGTGGACAGGCAACATGCTTTCATTTGTATTGGTACAGCCCTGCCAATGTGTGCTACACTGCTATTTCCCTGCAAACATACATGTTACTGCATTTCTGTGGGTATATGGGGGGCACACCTGTCAATTGTACAGATTTGCACAGAATGTGCTGATATTTGCTTTAAATTTTGGTTTAATTTACCATACTACTGTGCCCTGTCTTGGGGACTAGAAGCATATCAGTAAAGAGCACAGGTCAGATTGTAATAAATTTGAGATTCAGACTTCTTACCCTTCATTGCCTTACTGCAACTGCGAGTCCTGTGCCATCACTGTGTGAGTCTGTAGGGGGGTAATTCAACATTGCTGCTATTTGTGTGCCTTTACCAGACATTTCTCTCTGGTTCTCTACAGCTGACTTGCTGTGTGGGTGTGAAGGGTGGACATGGGACCCCCACCCTGACATCCATGCCTGTGACCTATGACCCCCCAGTTAGTTGTCCCCTTACATATACTGCAGTGGGATTTGCCACCTTGGGTACTATATGTGGGGAGGCCATTTTTGGGCAGACATTTCCTGGTGTCAAACATAGCTGTCAGTTGTCTGCTGATATCCCAGTAGGCCACCCTATTCCCTTGCATGCATGCAGCATTACCATAGATATGCTAGCAGAACATACTAATCCATTCATTTATTAAGAAGACTAACTTACCTTGTGCCTGCGGCAGTTGTGATGACATGCTTAAGGGCAGCCTATGTTGGATGCACATAGCACACTGCCCATACATGGTAAGTTACAGGTAATGTGATGTGTGTGTCATCCATTTTACTGTGTGTGCGAGTCAGGGAGAGGTGTCAGTTCCTGGGGTCCCTACAGTGTCAGTGTATGTGCTATGCATTGCCTCTTTGCCAAGGCCTGAGCATACTGGGCATGCCTTCATCTGCCTACAGGAGCAGGCTCAGGGGCCTCTTCCTCTGAGTCCCTCTATGCCTGTGGGGACCTTGGCAATGGTGGTGGGCTGTGTGGCCCTTCCCCATGCTGTTCCTGCTGCAGCTGTTTCTGCAGGATCATATTGTGCAGCATGGCACATACTATGAACATGTGTGCACATGTGGCTGGAGAGTACTGCAAGGCTCCACCAGATATGTCAAGGCAGCGGAATCATGACTTCAGTATACCAGACACACACTCTATAATATTCCTGGTTTGTATGTGTGCCTCACATTATGGTGTTCCTGTGTGGATGTGTGGGCATTTCTGATGGGTGTCATCATCCACGGCTCCAGTGCATAGCCAGCATCCCCCACCAGATGGCAATATGGGATGCCCCCACTGGCAAATGCCTGGTACAGCTGTGGGAGTAGTGATAGTTTCCAGGGCTGCCAACATACACATTCATAACAACACCCTGGGCATTGCACACGACCTGCAGTTGATGGAGGGGAATCCCCTGCAGTTTATGTAGACCCTACCCTGTTCACTGGGTGATGCTTTGATGTGGATGCGCGTGCAGTGTATCACACCCAGTACCTCCGGGTATTCTGCTACACGGTTGAAGAGACGCATGTTTCTGGTCCTCTCCTCACAGGCGTTGGGGAAGTAAATGTGCTCATTGGCATGTGGCAGCATGGCATCCAGAATCTACTAGAGTACCCTGCATGCAGATGCCTGTGAACTCCATGATGTCCCCAGTAAGTCTTTGGAAAGTACCTGCAGCTAGAATTCTTAAGGCTACACATACCTTGGTATCCACTGGGATGGGTTCCCCTTTGTTGGCTCTAGGTCTGAGTTGAAGCTGGCACAGCTCAGTGATTTGCTGAAGTATGTCTCTGTCCACCCTGTAGTGCTCTACTAACTCCAGATCATGTAGCCCCTGGTAAGTTACCCTGGGTCTGAACACTCTTCTCCTCGGTCTGTGGCGGTTGTCAAGATTATTCTCTTCACCGCCCTCAGCCTCTAGCACATAGTGATGGATCAAAGCAATGGCAGCCCCTAACATTTTCCCAGTTAAAATTCATGTATATGTCATGCATATATGCATAGTTTATACAGTTGTGCTGCAGATGCTGCCCGTATGACTGGCTGACTATATTGCATTCCACCTGCTAGCTATGTAATTTGTTCTTGATTGCTTTTATTCTATTTTCCTTTTTTTCCCTTCCCATTTCCACCCCTTTTAAGTCCAAGGCACGCTGATCAAACCTGATGTCCAAATATAAACAGTCCTGCTATTTCAGTTTTTTTTTTAGATTGGGTGAGCACTGCTCAAACCAGTTTAGTTAATGTAAACATGAAGAAATGGCCCCCCGGACGCAAACACGCTCATTTCATGGAATAAGTCAATACAGCCTCAGACACACCCCCTTGCTTAGCTGTACTTAGCTAAGCTTATCTGTGGGCCATAGTGCTCCAATGTCCACCATGCATGACACACCCCCTTTTCATGTCTGTTGCTTCTCCTGCTTACACGATCGTGTTACAGTACATACGCAGTTTGGTGCAATTTGTCACTTAGAATATTTTTGCGATTGAGTAAATTTCTCCTCATTTGCATACCCCACTGCCTTAGTCCATAGATACTGCACTACCACAGAGCCTTTCCCCTTCACAACCATTGTTCCATGGTATTGATTTGATTCTGCATGCCGCACACTATAATAGCAAAATGCAGACTTCCCTTAAAATTGAGTTTTCAATTTTTTTTTTAAATTTCAGCAAGATCCCATTTGCGCGCAGCTGCCCTATGCTTAAATGGCTGAGATCGGCCCCCAAAAACTTTTATTTTTATAAAAATGAAACACTTTTCCATGCCAATGGCCATATATTTGGCCACTGGCATGCCTATGTTTTAATTTTTGCAGAATTGTATTCAGCTAGTAGCCAAATACATTTCTGCAACTAACACTATTCCTGCAAGGATGCCTGCTTGCTTGCTGAATCACTAATTCACCTAATTTGCATGGTTTTCACCAGCAAATGAGGTAATTAGCATTATGCAGTGGTGTCCGTGCAGGAATAGTGTAGGCAGGCTCGTGCACGTCAAAACAGTAGTTTACTGGATCGTTCAGCAGCCATATTCCGTGCAGGAGTAGGTACACTGTTCCTGCATTTAAAAAATGAGCTTATTGAATTCTGGGGCATGACTTGAGTTAGCAATTGTCTTTTGTTCATGGGCTAAACATTTAAGCCATGTTTAGTTTGCTTTAATGTGTTTGTGCTGTTCTTCAAAACCACAACTATGCTGGTTGAATGAAATAATTTTTACTTATTTATTTTAATTTGTTCACTGGGACAGAGCAATGATCATTCGAATCAATTTCACACATGCAAATAATGTACACACGCATACATATATTAGGTTTACAATCAATATCTCGACATCGGAATGCACGCCTATGAATTATTCGAACAGATGCTCAAATAGTTCATATGAATACATTCCAAATGTCCGAACGTTATATTTGCGAATGTCCTGTGCATTCACAAATATAAACATTTGAAGGGATGTACAGAGATCGCGGTACAGTGTGGTTTGGGAAATACATCCCTTTCCTCACTGTAGTGAGATCTCGGAGTTGGAATATATAGTTAGGGGTGTGTAGGGGGCTGCCCCCCTGCATAAACGGGATGTTAGGTGTAGGAGTTAGGGAGTTACAGCAAGGGTGGCACTGTCGTTAACTGCCATAAAATGTTGTATTTGACATTTCTGACATTAACAGCTGCTTTTCGACATTAGGACCATTTGTTTGAGCATAATTTCGGCTATATATTTCGATTTTTAGTTACTTTTTTTTATTTCCACTTTTCAATAGTAAACCCATAAATTAAATATAAATAAATAAATATATATATATATTTTTTTTTTTACACACAATCACGCACACACACACACACACACACACACACACACACATATATATATATATATATATATATATATTTTTTTTTTTTTTCAGTATCTGAAGACCAAATTGTCAAATCTGCAGTTGCTTGAAACTGCAGAATATCGAACAGAGAAATGTCGAACCCGCGGTACAGATGGTGCGTTAGGTAAGTGTTATGTTTTTGGGGAATTTGGGGAAAGTTTGTGTGTTTATGAGTGTGTTGAAGAGTTTTAGGTGTGGGTTAGGGTAGGTAGGTAAGACTGTGAGCGTGTCAGTGTTGAGAGTGGTTGTGTTTGTATGCATGTGATGTGTGTTTGTGCAAAGGGGTGTAGAATGTGTGGTGCTGGGTGTTCTGTCTTTCGGTGTTTAGTGCGACCTCGGAGTTAGTATATATAAGTAGCGGGGGTGTGGGGGGTGCAGGGAGGCTTACTCCACTGCTTATAGGAAGGGTAGGTGTGTGGGTTTGTTTCTTTGTGTTCGTGTGTGTTGTTTTGCTTTGTTGTAATGTCAGGTGGTAGGTGTATTTGTGTTTGTATGTGTGGTTTAGTGTTTTGTTGACGTTCGCGGTTTTGGTTTTCGGCTTTATAGTCTCGAAATACTGAAATTCGATATTTCAGTATTTCGAGATTATAAAGTGAATCCATAGATATATATATATATATATATAAAAATATATATAGATATATATGTGTGTATGTATATGTGTGTGTATATATATATATATATATATATATATATATATATATATATATATATATGTGTGTGTGTGTGTGTATATATATATATATATATATATATATATATATATATATATATATATATATACATATATATATATATTTTTTTTTTTGACTGCACGATAAAACTATCCAAGAGGTACTACTAAACACTATATAAAATAAAAATAAAACTCTAATGAAGGTAGGAAAAATAACTAGAAAAACACATTTCCGATTTGAGTGGTTTCATTCTTTATTTATCAAACTTCATCAGAAATCTTTCAGTATTCAAATATGAGTGAGTGAAAATTCAAAAGTAAGCAGCTTAAAATACAAGAGAAAGCTCTGTCCACAATGTGGATGTAATGAGCTATCTATTCCGTTTGAATAAACATTTTATGTTTAAATTTCCATTCAACCCAGGCGGCATGTCAGCATGCAGCCTGACTTGCCACTGTAGTTCTTTAAACTTAAGCAAGTTATTACAGTCACCAAAAGCCATAGTAACTTTCTCAAGAACCGTAAAATTAAAACATGAAAACTGGAAAGAAACAGAGCTATGTTTGGCTAAAACATATTTAAAGTCAGAGATTCTAATAGCTCTGCAATGTTCCTTTATTCTATCACTAAGCTTATAAATAGTCTTACAAATGTAGAATGATCCACAGTATGAGCCAATCCTAATGTAAACAATAAAGGTGGAAGCACAACAGAATAGTTCTTTAAACTTTAGGGTAAAAATGTGCTGACAGAAAGAGGTGATCTTCCCCCTAAAATGCATTTACAGCAAATACAATGACCACATGACAACTTGCCTGCATTATTAGGAATTGACAAATTGAACCATTTTTTCTCAGATTCAGACAAAGATTTAAACAATATCATTTTTTAAAACAAAATGTGGGGGTGGGACCCATAGCTCTCCAAAGTTCTGGGTTAACATTAATAATGCTCCAGTTTGTGGAGATACATTATCTAATGCTGTTGGAATCCAAAGAGATTGGTAGTGGAAAATGAGAACTGTCACTGCCCTGATTTTTGCGGATGTTAGTAAACCCATACTTTAAAGTGGGTTGGTGGCAAGAATGTCTGCAACTGGAAACTTGTTCAAAGCAAGAGTAAATGAAAGCTGCAGGGAAGTTTCTTTCTAAAAAAATTTGAGAATTTCACATTCTCTTAAAAACATGCTGTCTTCACCGACAAGTCTGCTGATGAGTACATATTGGCCTTTTACAATATTCTGTTTCATTAAGGTGGGGGTGTTGACTGTTGAAATCCAGGTAATTGTTTCTGAAGATATGTGTGTGTGTGTGTGTGTGTGTGTGTGTGTGTGTGTGTGTGTGTGTGTGTGTGTGTGTGTGTGTGTGTGTGTGTATATATATATATATATATATATATATATATACACACAAACATCCACAGACACACACACATATATGATACAGTAGAACCTCCATAGTTGACCACCTCCTTAAGCTGATCTAATTTTCATAGACCGGACATGCATCACATGTACTCAGTGGAAGACCGACCTCTCTATATTGACCACCTCTGTAAGTTGTATCTTTACTACTTGGACTGTGACACACAATATTAATTTACCCTCTATAACTTCACCAGTTGACTTCACTCTACACCAAGGGGTAGAAGGTGTGGGCTTTGCTCCTTAGTTTTATTATTTTTTTCTTTAGTACAAGTTCTTTTTTCGTGTTTTATTACCACATTTTGGATTAGGCTTAACGTCCTATTGTTTATCACATGTTGCTGAAGATTGGTGAAGGACTGGTCTGAACTGTAGGTACATCCTTCAATTACTTAAAAATTTTACAGTTAATCGAAACAAGATAGCCCAAAGGAAAGAACTCAAAGAGCTGACATTGAGGGAAAAGGTTGATCTTCTACATTTTCTGAAAAGCAGCGGCCAAAGAAAGACGGCGGAACATTTTCGTGTTAGCAACATCCAAAAACATAAACATGAGTACTTTGAGAGATATGGTAAGGAAAGCAGAGACCTACAGCGGAAAAGGAGGAAAACTTCCCACAATTAAGTCAATAAAGCCACATCAAGCTAGTTCAAACAAATAAGGGCAATTAACACCATCATCTCTGGGCCGATGATACAAGAAGTTGCAAAATAATTCACAAAGGAATTTGGGGTGGTAGATTTCCAAGCATCAAGTGGTTTACTCAAGAAATTTAAACTGCGACATGAGATCTCCCAGAAATTCTTGTGTGGTGAATCCATTGAAGTTCCAGTAGAAGTTATGGAAGAGTTCATCAAAAAGTTCCCGGACTTTGCCAGATGCTTCAAAGATGACATCTTTAATGCTGACGAGTGCGGACTCTTTTTCAAGGTGATGCCTGACATGAGCCTCAACATGAAGGGTGATAAATGTAAGAGCGGAAAACCTTCCAAAGAATGTTTCACAGTTCTGCTTTTGTGCTAGCTCATCCAGAGAGAAACTAAAGCCCTTGGTGATTGGTAAATTGGCAAAACCACATGCATTCAAGAACATGAATGAGGAAGACCTCCCCATAGCTTGCAGATCAAACATATGTGCATGGATGACTGCTGCCCTATTTGAGGAAATGAGGAAGAAGAAACAGTCTATTCTACTGACAGCAGACAACTGTCCTGGCAACCTGCAAGTGAATCATCTCACAAACGTGACACTGAAACCTCTGCCTCCAAACACGACCTCAAAAATCCAACCTCTTGACCAAAGCAATATGAAAACATTTAAAATGGACTACCAAGCCCAGCTCTTGCAGTGGGTCATTATAAAAACACAAACCTGTGGTCCATCCGTGGAAGCAACTTCATCCGCTGCATCAGTTAACACTCTGGATGCTGTCCTCTGGATCAGTTCTGGTTGGAATAAAGTTAAGCCAAAAACGATACAGAAGTGTTTCAAGAAATTTGGATTTGTCACAACCCAAGAGCACAATGTTTCGGCCCCAACAGACAGTCCATCACCCATGGCAGAATTCAAAGGAGTAGATTTTAAAGGTTTTATTGCAATGGATGGTGTGGTGACAACCTGTAAAGAACTTGACCCAGAAACAATTTTCCAAGTGATATTGACCAAAGTACAGACCAATGTAAAACTGCATGAAGCAGCTGATGAATGAAGTGGAAGAAGCAACTGAGGATGACATAGAAATTGCAGAGACTCCCAAAAAAGTGGATGTCAGGCATCTGATACTGCAGATTAAGTTATTTGCTGTGGAAAAATGCCCAGGTATGATGAGTGATATAGCCAGCGTTGACGGTGCTTTTTCCACTTACCTTTGTAATAAGAATAAGAAACAGACCAAGACTGACTCTTTTCTCAGAAAGAATGATTACACCATGAGAAAACAGTAAATGTATTGATTCTGTATGATACTGTATGTATGATTTTACTGTGTTTTGATTATGTATGATTTTGTATATTATATAATAAAAGCTGTACAAGAAAGTAAAGTACATGTACGTATCAGTACAGTAGGCCTAGTTTCTTATGTTGACCACCTCCATATGTTGACCAGTTTGTTACAGTACCTGGGGTGGTCAACTGACGGAGGTTCTACTGTATAGATATAGATGTACAAGTGTGCAGATGTTTGTATATATAAGTAACCGAGTTCCAACAGATGTATGCAAATTAGGCTTTATTGGCCTGAACATATGCATAAAGATTTAAAGAGTAAAAAGTCATGAACATTCAGCAGCCATGTAACAGCAACACTTGATATCTTTAAGGAACATCTGCATATAGGTTTATAGGTAAATACTAAGGAAGCTGTCCTTGCAGGTCATTTTTAAGCCAAGTCTATTTCACTTTTTTGTGCTCAAAATAACCTATTCCATTTGGTTATAAATTGGTCTTACCCATCCCATGGTCAATAAAAAGAAGTTATGTCCTTACCATAACGTTCCATGTGGAGTGTTCATCTCGCCTTTGTTCTTACAAATGGGTGTCGGAGCCGATCCTCGGCTCTGAGTCAGCCGCTTAGCAAAGCTCTGCATCTAGGAGAAGCTCGAGACCAACCTACCTCCCACAATTCCCTCTGCCTCTACCTCAGATCTAGTTTGCAAAACAAGACCAGATCCAGCAATAACAAAGGTAATCAAGCATAAAAAGGATACATAAGTATACATAAGGAGCAGTAACTAGCCCAAGCCAGTAGGAACAACAGAGAGACCACTAGTGGGAGACAAACAGACCAGACTTCTAAATCCGTACGTTCTTCCAGACTTGAGGGTGGGGATGTAAGAACAAAGGTGAGATGAACACTCCACATGGAACGTTATGGTAAGGACATAACTTCTTTATGTGAGAGTGTTCAATCTCGCCGTTTGTTCTTACACATGGGTAGTGTCCCTAGCTCCGTTACCCTGAGTGACTCACGGAAGAACGTTCCTGAGCACAGTGGAACCAAAAGATGCTCTATCCCTGGAAGTCCTATCAACTTTATAATGAGTGATGAATGTATGCGGTTTAGACCAAGTGGCGGCTGCACAAATAGTGTCCAATGGCAGATGAGCCGCATGAGCCAGAGATGTGGAAACTGACCTAGTAGAATGTCCCTTTGGTTTGGTGGGCAAATTCTGGTTTGAAGCAGAATACACAAAGGTTATACAATCAGTTAGCCATTTAGAAAGTGTGCGCTTCGTCACTGCCATGCCCTTTTTGTTGTCCGCAAAGGCTATAAAAAGTTGGTCCGTTTTCCTATGGTCCTTAGTTCTATCCAGGTAGAATCTGAGTTGTCTATGAACATCCAATTTGTGTAACATATATTCCAGCTTGTTGGAGTGGTTCTTGAAAAATGTAGGAAGCTCAATGGACTGATTAATGTTGGCAACCGAACAAACCTTAGGGAGAAAGGAAGGGTTGGTGCATAATGATACCCTGTCAGGGTGAAAAATTAAATACGGCTGCTTGATGGAAAGTGCCTGAAGTTCTGATATTCGTCTGGCTGAAGTGATAGCTACTAGGAAAAGAGTCTTCCCTGGTTCAAAGGGTGGTAAAATTAACTGGGATAAGAGTAAATTTAGATTCCAAGGAGCTGTAGGTAACCTAACTGTTGGTCTGAGATGAAAGGACCCTTTCATGAAGGCTTTACAAAGCCTATGAGCCATAATGGGAGCCCCGTTTTCTCCTATGTGAAAGTTGGAAGTAGCGGCCAACTGAACTTTTAAAGTGGCAGTAGAGGCTCCTTGGTGAAACAGAATGGACAGGAATTCCAAAATCTTGTTTAGGGGGGCTACTAAAGGATCCAAATGCTGTGTAGTCGCCCAGTGGACGAAACGTTTCCACTTACTGGTATAGATTTTAGTAGTGGAAGCCTTATGGGAGGTGACCAGAATGTTCTGGACCGCCAGAGAGAGAAGGTCAGACCTGGCTAAGTAGGGAAGCGGAGCAGCCAGGCTGCTAACTTGAGGGATAGGAGCGACGGGTGAGGAGCTCCTGACGAATGAGTCAGCAGATCTGGCACTGGGTCCAGAATCCAGGGCTCCTGCATTTAGTGGGCTTGAAGAAAGGGGAACCAGATCTGTTGAGGCCAGAATGGGGCAATGAGAATTATAGTCCTCTCCTGGCCCTTGGCTTTCCTGAAGAAATTTCGGGATCAGTGGTATAGGAGGGAAAGCGTACAGGAGACCCGGGGGCCAATCGTGAATCAGAGCATCCCTGGGGACATCCCCTGGAAGGGGTAAAAGGGCAAAGTAGCTTCTGCATTTGGTGTTCATTGGAGACGCAAACAGATCGCAGCAAGGCTGGCCCCATTTGCGGAAAATCCTTTCCGCCACTTTCTGATTGAGGGACCACTCGTGAGGTAACAGGATGGCTCTGCTCAACCTGTCCGCTATGACGTTGGATAACCCCGGGATGTGCGTTGCTATTAGAAAGCGACCCGTGGACTCTGCCCATTGCCAAATTCTCATGGCCTCTCTGCACAACTGGTAATACCTGGTTCCTCCCTGTTTGTTTATGTACCAGACTACGGACATGTTGTCCGTCTGTACTGCAATAGTCCCTAGAGGTAGAAGGGGGGAGAAGTGTTGCAATGCTAGAAACACTGCCCTCATCTCTAGAACATTTATGTGCAGGTTGTACTCTAAGCTGGACCATTTGCCTTGGACTGTCTTTCCCTGAAAGATGCCCCCCCACCCTATCAGGGAAGCGTCCGTGGTCACCGTGGCCGTTGGGTTGGGTAACACAAACTGTCGGCCGCTGATGAGGTTGTGATCCTGTATCCACCAAGACAGGTGTGCTTTGCAGGAATCTGTTATGTGAATCTCGTGTGTCAGCGGTAACTGTTGGAACGACCACTGTGTGAACAGCAGCCATTGGAGAATTCTCATGTGTAACCTCCCCATGGGGACTGCAATGAGGGAAGCTGACATGAGCCCTAAGACTTTTAGGACTAGTTTGGCTGGGGACTTCTTGGATAATAGTAGGAGAGATACGTGCTGTTGTAGGGAAGCTATCCTTGCGGAGGATAGTTTTACTAGCAAGGAATGGGTATCTAGATCTGCACCTATAAATGAAATATGCTGTGAGGGCTGTAACGCAGATTTTTCTAAATTTATTGAAATCCCTAACAGAGCACAAAGGCTGATTGTGTAATCCCTGGCCTGAATCAGTTGACGCTCGGTGGTGGCGGTAAGGAGCCAGTCGTCTAGATATGGAAACACCCGGAATCCTAGGCGTCTCAAGTGAGACGCTACCACTACCATGCATTTGGTGAAAACCCTGGGGCTGAGGTTAGACCAAAGGGCAGGGCCCGAAACTGAAAGTGACTGGCTCCCAGCCGGAAGCGCAGGTGATCTCTGGACACTCTGGCCATCTTGATGTGGTAGTAGGCGTTCCTGAGATCTATTGAGCACATCCAGTCGTCCTTCTGTAAAAACGGAAGGATCGATTGAAGCGTGACCATCTGGAACTTTTCTTTCTTCACAAATGTATTGAGATTGCTTAGGTCCAGAATTGGCCTCCAGTCCCCTGTCTTTTTTGGAACGAAAAAGAACCTTGAGTAAGTTCCGGATCCTG
This sequence comes from Protopterus annectens, assembly GCF_019279795.1. Taxonomy (NCBI): domain Eukaryota; kingdom Metazoa; phylum Chordata; order Ceratodontiformes; family Protopteridae; genus Protopterus; species Protopterus annectens. The sequence goes on from NC_056748.1 coordinate 242,262,266, forward strand.
TTTGGTCCGCCGGGACTGGTTGGATGACTCTTTTTTTCTAGCAGCTTTGAGATTTCTATCGCTGCTATTTCGCAGATGGGGTGGTACATCTGGGAACCGTTTTTGTGGTAACGGGGGAAATACAAAGGGGATTTTGTAACCTCTGGTGATAATGCTTTTTATCCAATTGTCTGAAGTAAGGCTTTGCCAGGCCTGAGGGTATAAAGCTAAGCGACCCCCGACTGCCTCCAGAGCAGGACAGTCGGGCCTCCTCTCAGGAGTGCTAGAAAGGCTTCCCAGGGATAGTATCCCTGTCACCTTGGTTCTGCGGACCCCCTCTGCCGCCAGAGCGGCGTCTTCCATTTCTGCCCCCTCCTCTGCCTCTGGGGGGGGGCATCACCCTGTGTGCCTGGGAAAGAACCCTGGGGTTTACGAAACCACATCTTTCCACCTCGTTGCTCTTTGGGGTACGGTCTGGATGGGGTGGAAAAACGGACTCCGACAGCAGACAGAGTCTTTCCTTCCTGCTCACACCGGGTTAGAGTCTCCTTTACTTTGGGGCCAAAAAGAGTGGCACCATCAAAGGGGGCGTTAGTAAAGAAAGACTTGAAGGCTTCCGCAAAGGAGCACAGCCGCATCCAGGATTGTCTACGAAGAGCAATCGCTGAAGCTGCAGCCCTACTCAACCCTTCGGCCGCATACGAGATGAGCCTCATGGACGAGTTCACTATGGATGTAAGGGTGTTGAGCTGTGCTGTAACTTTGTCTGAGACAGCAGCATCTGTATTACCCTGGAGGGTATCTCCCAACTCTTTGACTAGATCCCTCTGTAATCGTGTGAAGCGTGTCAAGTAGTTCAGCGATCGCATGGAAAAAGTCGCTGAACTGAAAATGCGCTTCCCATATCTGTCCATGGTCCTAGAGTCTCTGTTAGGGGGATGGACAGACAAGGAAGATTCGGACATCTCCATTTTAGTGGCTGCGGCCACCACCATAGCGTCCACTGGAATTCCCTTAGTAAGGTATGAATTGTCCTGAGGGGCAGTTATGTATTTGCTAGGTTACTTGGGAACAGGCACCACTGTGTCAGGTGCCTCCCACGCCCTTCAAGCAATTAACTCCATTAACTCGTCGAAGGGCGGAGTGACCCAGGAGGAGGAAGGGAAAGCACCAAATGCCTTCAGCAGAACTGACTCATCCTCAGAAGGGGGTAGGGCCTGCCAATCACCTCTCTGCTTCAGGATCTCCAGGATGTCAGCAAAGGAGACATCCTCTGAGGGTGATTTTGGGGACCCTTCTGATTCATCTAAGTCAGTATCCGATGTTAAAGATTCTTGTGGAGAATCTAAGTGCCTCCTCTTGCACAACTTTTTCCTCGGAACGTCATCAGGAGGGGCTTCCGATGAGGCATCCGAGGAAGAAGGGGCTCCCTCTGGGAGTGGCTGAGACAATGGTGCTCTATGCTTATGGGTAGTCGTGGCTGCAGAAGAAGACAACGGACCTTTATGGGAGAGAGAAGTTGCTTCCATTGACGTGGTTGTCTGAGAAGACAATACCTTCCTCATGAGGTCAAAGGCCCCCGGACCGCGAGTCGAGGAGTCCTCCGGTTCCGAAGAACGCGGAAGTGTCTCCAATGCGGAGGCCAAGGGCATCGACCCAGAGGAAGGAGCCGAAGCAATCCATACCGAGGGGGAGAGTCGGCACCGAAAGATCGGTTCGACTCTCGGTCCCGAAGCCAAGGAGAGATCGTCGGTCCCGCGAGTCCGCTAACGGTTCCGACGGAGTCGAGGTCAACGGTGCCGACCGAGGAAGGGTCGGTTCCGGCACCAAGGGTTCCACTATCATCAGATCAACATCTCCCGGCTCCGAAAGCTGTGTAGGCCTCGGAGGAGGACCAGATGGAGATAAGGGAAGGCCTTCGAGTCTCGACACCAATTGGGAGGAGACTGAAATGAGCTTGGACAGGGCCGAGTTCTCCATTAACTTCTGCACCA